>NC_141739.1:1105498-1110568 GCF_971803275.1 Cyanistes caeruleus
TTGGGATGTGGGATGGGGGATTTGGGGCACAGCCATGGTGGGGGCGCTGCGGTGGCTGCAGAGCCACACGGCAGTGACAGATCAGGATGTGGGGCTGGGACGGAGCCGTGGGTCAGGGCTGGATCTATGGGGCTGGATCTATGGGGCTGGATCCGTGGGTCAGGGCTGGATCCGTGGGTCAGGGCTGGATCTATGGGGCTGGATCCGTGGGTCAGGGCTGGATCTATGGGGCTGGATCCGTGGGTCAGGGCTGGATCCGTGGGTCAGGGCTGGATCTGTGGGGCTGGATCAGTGGGTCAGGGCTGGATCCGTGGGTCAGGGCTGGATCCGTGGGTCAGGGCTGGATCTATGGGGCTGGATCCGTGGGTCAGGGCTGGATCCGTGGGTCAGGGCTGGATCTATGGGTCTGGATCCGTGGGTCGGGGCTGGATCCGTGGGTCAGGATCGGATCCGGGGGGGTTCCGGCTGCGGGGGCGGCTCCGGCTCCTCTTTGGCAACCGCGCGGTTTCCATGGAAACGGGGATGGAGGGGGAGGGGGAGGGGGAGGGGGAGGGGGAGGGACCCCGGATCCGGGGGGAGGAGGAGGAGCCGTCCCAGCCCTGACCCACGGATCCCGGACCCACGGATCCCGGACCCACAGATCCATCCTGACCCACGGATCCCGGACCCACGGATCCCTCCTGACCCACAGATCCCTCCTGAGCCATAGATCCCGGACCCACGGATCCCGGACCCACGGATCCCGGACCCATAGATCCCTCCTGACCCATAGATCCCGGACCCACGGATCCCTCCTGACCCATAGATCCCGGACCCACGGATCCCTCCTGACCCACAGATCCCTCCTGACCCACGGATCCCGGACCCACGGATCCCTCCTGACCCACAGATCCCTCCTGACCCACGGATCCCTCCTGACCCACAGATCCCTCCTGACCCACGGATCCCGGACCCACGGATCCCTCCTGCCCCACAGATCCCTCCTGACCCATAGATCCCTCCTGACCCACGGATCCCTCCTGCCCCACAGATCCCTCCTGACCCATAGATCCCTCCTGACCCATAGATCCCGGACCCACGGATCCCTCCTGACCCACGGATCCCCACGAATCCCCACGGATCCATCCTGCCCCACAGATCCCTCCTGACCCACACATCCCTCACCCCCCACGGATCCCCACGGATCCATCCTTGCCCCACAGATCCCTCCTGCCCCACAAATCCCCACGGATCCCCACGGATCCATCCCTACCCCACAGATCCTTCCTGACCCACGGATCCATCCCTGACCCACAGATCCCCACGGATCCTCACAGATCCATCCCTGCCCCACAGATCCCTCCTGCCCCACGGATCCCCACGGATCCCTCCTGCCCCACAGATCCCCACAGATCCCCACGGATCCCCACGGATCCATCCCTGCCCCACAGATCCCCACAGATCCCTCCTGCCCCACGGATCCCCACGGATCCCCACGGATCCATCCCTGCCCCACAGATCCTTCCTGACCCACAGATCCCTCCTGCCCCACGGATCCCTCCTGACCCACGGATCCCACGGATCCCACGGATCCCCACGGATCCCCACAGATCCCCACGGATCCATCCCTGCCCCACAGATCCCTCCTGCCCCACGGATCCCCACGGATCCATTCCAGCCCCACAGATCCCACACCCACAGATCCCTGCCCCACAGATCCATCCCTGCCCCACAGATCCCTCCTGCCCCACGGATCCCCACAGATCCCCACGGATCCCTCCCACCCCACACATCCCTCCCCCCCCCAGCTCATCCCCTGCCCCCCATCCCCCCCCCCCCCCCAATTAATCCAATTAACGCCCCTCGCCCTCCCCCCATTAACGAACCCCGCGGGGCCGAGCCGGGATTTTCCCAAATCCCCCGGGATTCGCCCCAGATTTCAGGGATTTGCCGGAATTCCCAGGATTTTCCCCCAAATCCCCAAATTCCCGAGAAATTCCCCCCAAAATTGCGATTTTTTCCCCAACCCCGGAGACCCAAATTCCGCCCGTTTTTCCCTCAAAATCCGTGGATTTATTTTTAATAAATAATATTTTTATTTATCCCCTCCCCCCCCCCCCACGGCGGATTTAAAATCCAAAGGATTTTGGGGAAAAAAATCCGGGATTTAGGAAAAAAATCCGGGATTTAGGAAAAAAATCCGGGATTTAGGAAAAAAATCCGAGTTTTTCGAGGGGGGGGATTCGGGAAAATTTTTGGGGATTTTTTTTTTAGGGAATTCGGGTGAAATTTGGGAGAAAATCCGCAGGAATTTGGGAAATTCGGGGTGGAATTTGTGGGAATGGAAGGAATTTGGGGAATTTTTGGGGGGATTTGGGAGAATTTGAAGGGATTTGGGAAAATTTGGGGGTGATTGGAGGGAATTCTGGGGGAAATGGGGAAAAAATTCCAGGGAATCTGCAGGAATTTTGGGAATTTTGGGCCGAAATGTGGGGAATTCGTGGAAAACGAGGGGGAAATGGGGGAATTTTGGGGAAAAATGGGGAGAATTTGGGAAAAATGGGGAGAAATTGGGAAAAATGGGAGAATTTTGGGGAAAAATGGGGGAATTTTGGGGAAAAATGGGGGAATTTTGGGAAAAATGGGGGAATTTTGGGAAAAATTGGGGGAATTTTGGGAAAAATTGGGGGAATTTTGGGGAAAATGGGGGAATTTTGGGGGAAAATGGGGGAATTTTGGTGAAAATGGGGGAATTTTGGGGAAAATGGGGAGAATTTTGGGGAAAATGGGGGAATTTGGGAAAAATGGGGGAATTTTGGGGGAAAATGGGGGAATTTGGGGAAAAATGGGGGAATTTTGGGGAAAATGGGGAGAAATTGGGAAAAATGGGGGAATTTGGGGGAAAATTGGGGGGGAATTTGGGGAAAAATGGGGGAGAATTTGGGAAAAATGGGGGAATTTTGGGGAAAAATGGGGGAATTTGGGGGAAAATGGGGGAATTTTGGGGAAAATGGGGGAATTTTGGGGAAAATGGGGGAATTTTGGGGAAAAATGGGGGAATTTTGGGGAAAAATGGGGAAAATTTGGGGAAAAATGGGGGAATTTTGGGGAAAATGGGGGAATTTTGGGGAAAATGGGGGAATTTTGGGGAAAATGGGGGAATTTTGGGAAAAAAATGTTGGAATTTGGGAGAATTTTGGGAATTTGAGGCCGAACGTGGGGGATTTGTGGGAATTCAGGGAGATTTTGGGGAAAATTTGGGGGATTTGGGGTCTTTTTGGGGGAGAAAATGAGAAATTTGGGAGAATTTGAGAGGATCTTGGGGAAATCTGGGAGAATTTTGGGAATTCTGGGGAAGCTGGGGGAGGAAATCGAGAGGATTTGGGGAAAATTTTGGGGATTTGGGGATTTTTGGGAGGAAAATCTGAGGAATTTTGGTGGAATTTGGGGGGAAATTTGGGGAAATTTGGGGGAATTTGAGGGAATCCAGGGGAGATTTGGGGGGAATTTTGGGGGGGAAAATTGGGAATTTCGAGGGGAAAAATCGGGAATTTCCGGGAGGAAAAATCGGGAATTTCAGAGGGGAAAAATCGGGAATTTCGAGGGGAAAAATCGGGAATTTCCGGGAGGAAAAATTGGGAATTTCCTGGAGAAAAATGTGGAATTTCAGGGGGAAAAAGTGGGAATTTCAGGGGAAAAATTGGGAATTTCGAGGGGAAAAAGTGGGAATTTCAGGGGGGAAAACCGGGAATTTCCTGGAGAAAAATGTGGAATTTCAGGGGGGAAAATTGGGAATTTCAGGGGGGGAAAATTGGGAATTTCAGGGGGGGAAAATTGGGAATTTCGAGGGGAAAAATGTGGAATTTCAGGGGGGAAAAATTGGGAATTTCGAGGGGAAAAATCGGGAATTTCAGGGGGGAAAAATTGGGAATTTCGAGGGGAAAAAGTGGGAATTTCAGGGGGAAAAATTGGGAATTTCGAGGGGAAAAATTGGGAATTTCAGGGGGGAAAATCGGGAATTTCAGGGGGGGAAAATGGGAATTTCCGGGGGGAAAAATCGGGAATTTCTTGGCCGTTTCGGGGGAAAAAAATCTGAGAAAAACGTGGAGAAATCTGGGAATTTCGGGGGGAATTTCGGGGAAAATCGGGAAAAGCCGGGGGGGGAACCCGCGGGAATTCGGGGGGAATTTCTGGGAATTTTGGGGGGGAATTTTGGGGGAATTTCTGGGAATTTTTGGGGGGGATTTTTGGGAATTTTGGGGGTGAATTTTGGGAATTTTTGGGGGGAATTCCTGGGAATTCGGGCGGATTCGCTGCCCCCCCCCCCACCCACCTGTTCCCAGCCCGAACCTCGGGAATTTTTTCCCAAATTCCCGTCGGATTTTAGGGAATTTCGGGAATTTCGGGAATTTCGGAGGGGGGGGGGGGTCCATCCATCCCCCCCCCTCCCCCTCCCCCTCCCCCGCCCCTCCCCCACCGCGCCCCCCGCCCCCAATTCGCCGATTCCCCCCAAAATCCGGGGGTGGGGGAGGGGATGGGGGGGATGCAGGGGGTGGGGGAGGGGCGGGGGGGGTCCGGGGGGGTTTTGGGGACCCCTCCCCCCCCCCCGTTCCTACCTGTTCCCCCTCGGGTCCGCTCCCGCCGCCGCCGCCGTTAAAGCTCCATTGGGGGGGGGGGGGAGGGGCGGAGCGCGCGCGGGGGGGGGGGAGGGGGAGGGGCGGGAACGGCCCCGCCCCCACCCCGGGAACGCCCCCGGGACCCTCAAAAAAAACCAAAAAAAAACCTCGGGACCCCCCTAAAATCCCCCCCCGGGGACCCCAAAATCCCCCCCCGGGGACCCCAAAATCCCCCCCTCGGGGACCCCAAAATCCCCCCCGGAGACCCCAAAATCCCCCCCCCGGGGACCCAAAAATCCCCCCCCCGGGGACCCCAAAATCCCCCCCCGGGGACCCCAAAAATCCCCCCCCGGGGACCCCAAAATTCCCTCCCGGGGACCCCAAAATCCCCCCCCGGAGACCCCAAAATCCCCCCCCCCGGGGACCCCGAAAATCCCCCCCCCGGGGACCCCAAAATTCCCTCCCGGGGACCCCT
>NC_141739.1:1110768-1223268 GCF_971803275.1 Cyanistes caeruleus
GGGTCTCCCCTCCCCCTCCCCAATTTGGGGTCCCTCCCCTCCCCCTCCCCCCCAATTTGGGGTCTCCCCTCCCCCTCCCCCTCCCCCCCCAATTCGGGGTCCCCTCCCCCCCAATTTGGGGTCTCCCCTCCCCCAATTCGGGGTCTCCGCCCCTTTCGGGACCCCTCCCCCACCCCTCCCCTCCCCCCTCCCCTCCCCCCCGGATCCCTTTTTTTTTTTTGGGGGGGGAATTCCCGGGAATTCCGGTTCGGATTTCTGGGAATGTTTTTATTGGGAATCGGGGGGGGGTGGGGTGGGGGAGGGGCAGCGCGGGGACCCCCCCGGCCCCTCCCCCCCCTTTTCCTCTTCTTCCTCTTCTTCCTCTTTTTCCGTTTTTTCCGTTTTTTCCGGTTTTTCCGGGTTTTTTTCCGTTGTTTTTCCCTTTTCCCGCAGCTCCCGCCGGAGCCGCTCCCGGAGCAGCCGCGCCGTCGGCTCCAGGCTGTGCTGGGGAAAATCCGGGAATTATCCGGGAAAAATCCGGGAAAAATCCGGGAAAAACCCGGGAATTACCCGGGAAAAACCCGGGAAAAACCCGGGAAAAATCCGGGAATTAACCGGGAAAAACCCCGGGAAAAATCCGGGAAAAATCCGGGAATTACCCGGGAATTAACCGGGAAAAATCTGGGAAAAATCCGGGAATTACCCGGGAATTATCCGGGAAAAATCCGGGAAAAACCCGGGAAAAATCCGGGAATTACCCGGGAAAAACACGGGAAAAACACGGGAAAAATCCGGGAATTATCCGGGAATTACCCGGGAAAAATCCGGGAAAAATCCGGGAAAAATCCGCGAATTACCCGGGAAAAATCCGGGAATTAACCGGGAAAAACCCGGGAATAATCTGGGAATTATCCAGGAATTACCCGGGAAAAATCCGGGAAAAACCCGGGAAAAGTCCGGGAATTACCCAGGAAAAATCTGGGAATTATCCAGGAATTATCCGGGAAAAACCCGGGAAAAATCCGGGAAAAATCCGGGAATTGTCTGGGAATTATCTGGGAAAAATCCGGGAATTACCCGGGAACAATCCGGGAATTACCCGGGAAAAATCCGGGAATTATCCGGGAAAAATCCGGGAAAAATCCGGGAATTAACCGGGAACAATCCGGGAATTATCCGGGAATTACCCCGGGAAAAACCCGGGAAAAATCCGGGAATTATCCGGGAATTATCCGGGAAAAATCCGGGAAAAATCCAGGAATTACCCTGGGAAAAATCCGGGAATTATCCGGGAAAAATCCGGGAATTGTCTGGGAATTACCCGGGAAAAACCCGGGAAAAACCCGGGAAAAATCCGGGAAAAATCTGGGAAAAACCTGGGAATAATCCAGGAATAATCCGGGAATTTTTGGGAATGGTGTGGGATTTTTGGGAATTCTGTGGAATTTTTGGGAAAAGGGCTGGAATTTTGGGGAAAAGGGCTGGAATTTTTGGGAAAAGGGCTGGAATTTTTTGGGAAAAGGGCTGGAATTTTTTGGGAATTCTGTGGAATTTTTGGGAAAAGGGCTGGAATTTTTTGGAAAAGGGCTGGAATTTTGGGAAAAGGGCTGGAATTTTTGGGAATTCTGTGGAATTTTTGTGAATGGTGTGGGAATTTTGGGAAAAGGGCTGGAATTTTTGTGAATGGTGTGGGAATTTTTGGGAAAAGGGCTGGAATTTGGGGGGAAAGGGCTGGAATTTTTGGGAATGGTGTGGAATTTTTGGGAAAAGGGCTGGAATTTTTGGGAATGGTGTGGGATTTTTGGGAAAAGGGCTGGAATTTTTGGGGAATGGTGTGGGATTTTTGGGAAAGGGGCTGGAATTTTTGGGAAAAGGGCTGGAATTTTTTGGAATTCTGTGGAATTTTTGGGAAAAGGGCTGGAATTTTTGGGAAAAGTGCTGGGATTTTTGGGAAAAGGGCTGGGATTTTTGGGAATTCTGTGGAATTTTTGGGAATGGTGTGGAATTTTTGGAAAAGGGCTGGAATTTTTGGGGAAAAGGGCTGGAATTTTGTGGAATTTTTGGGAAAAGGGCTGGAATTTTGGGAAAAGGGCTGGAATTTTTGGGGAATTCTGTGGAATTTTTGGGAATTCTGTGGAATTTTTGGGAAAAGGGCTGGAATTTTTGGGGAATGGTGTGGGATTTTTGGGAAAAGGGCTGGAATTTTTTGGGAATTCTGTGGAATTTTTTGGGAATGGTGTGGAATTTTTGGGCAAAGGGCTGGAATTTTGGGGAAAAGGGCTGGAATTTTTGGGAAAAGGGCTGGAATTTTTGGGAATTCTGTGGAATTTTTGGGAAAAGGGGCTGGAATTTTTGGGAATTGCGGGGGTCCCCACCTGCAGCACGTGCAGCCCCCCCAGGCAGACCACGGCCAGCTCCCGCAGCCCATCCCCCGTCAGATCCAGCGGCTCCAGCGCCAGCAGCGGGGACGGAAAACGGCGGCACCAGAGCGGCCGGAAACGGCCCGGAAACGGCCCCGAGAACTTGTAACACAGCAGGTCCTGGGGAAAAACGGGGGGAAATGGGGAAATTTGGGGAAAAAATGGGATATTGGGGGAAAAAATGGGAAATTTGGGGAAAAAATGGAAAATTTGGGGGGAAAAATGGGAAATTGGGAATGGTAATGGGATATTGGGAATAAACAACACCGGAGAGGAAACGGCCCCGAGAACTTGTAACACAGGAGGTCCTGGGGAAACGGGGGGAAATGGGGAAATTGGGGAAAAAAATGGGAAATTTGGGGAAAAAATGGGAAATTTGGGGAAAAAATAATGGGATATTGGGGTAAAAAATGGAAAATTGGGGTAAAAAATGGGATATTGGGGGAAAAAAATATGAAATTGGGGGGAAAAATGGGATATTGGGGGAAAAAATGGGAAATTGGGGGGAAAAATGGGAAATTGGGGGAAAAATGGGATATTGGGGAAAAAATGGGATATTGGGGGGAAAAAAATATGAAATTGGGGGGAAAAATGGGATATTGGGGTAAAAAATGGGATATTGGGGGAAAAAAATATGAAATTGGGGGGAAAAATGGGATATTGGGGGAAAAAATGGGAAATTTGGGATGGTAATGGGATATTGGGAATAAACAACACCGGAGAGGAGAACTTGTAACACAGCAAATCCTGGGGAAAAACGGGGGGAAATGGGGAAAAAAATGGGAAATTTGGGGAAAAAATGGGAAATTTGGGGAAAAAAATGGGAAATTTGGGTAAAAAATTGGGAAATTGGGGGGAAAAAAATATGAAATTGGGGGGAAAAATGGGATATTGGGGGAAAAAAATGGGAAATTTGGGGAAAAAAATGGGAAATTTGGGGAAAAAATGGGAAATTTGGGGGAAAAAATGGGAAATTGGGGGAAAAAATGGGATATTGGGTGGAAAAAATGGGAAATTGGGGGAAAAAATGGGAAATTTGGGGGAAAAAATGGGATATTGGGGAAAAAATGGGATATTGGGGGGAAAAAAATATGAAATTGGGGGGAAAAATGGGATATTGGGGGAAAAAAATGGGAGATTGGGGTAAAAAATGGGATATTGGGAATGGTAATGGGGTATTGGGAATGGTAATGGGATATTGGGAATAAACAACACCGGAGAGGAGAACTTGTAACACAGCAAATCCTGGGAAATGGGGGGAAAATGGGGGAAAAAATGGGAAATTGGGGAAAAAAATGGGAAATTTGGGTAAAAAATGGGAAATTGGGGGGAAAAATGGGATATTGGGGGAAAAAATGGGATATTGGGGTAAAAAATGGGATATTGGGGAAAAAAATGGGAAATTGGGGGGAAAAATGGGAAATTGGGGGAAAAAATGGGATATTGGGGGGAAAAATGGGAAATTGGGGGGAAAAAAATATGAAATTGGGGTAAAAAATGGGAAATTGGGGTAAAAAATGGGATATTGGGGGGAAAAAAATATGAAATTGGGGGGAAAAATGGGAAATTGGGGGAAAAAAATGGGAAATTTGGGGAAAAATGGGATATTGGGGGAAAAATGGAAATTGGGGAAAAAAATGGGAAATTTGGGATGGTAATGGGGTATTGGGAATAAACAACACCGGACAGGAAACGGCCCCGAGAACTTGTAACACAGCAAATCCTGGGGAAAAACGGGGGGAAATGGGGAAATTTGGGGAAAAAATGGGAAATTTGGGGAAAAAAATGGGATATTGGGGTAAAAAATGGGATATTGGGAATGGTAATGGGATATTGGGAATAAACAACACCGGAGAGGAGAACTTGTAACACAGCAAATCCTGGGGAAAAACGGGGGGAAATGGGGAAATTTGGGGAAAAAATGGGAAATTGGGGAAAAAAAATGGGAAATTTGGGTAAAAAATGGGAAATTTGGGGGAAAAATGGGATATTGGGGGGAAAAAATGGGATATTGGGGGGAAAAAATGGGAAATTGGGGAAAAAAATGGGAAATTGGGGAAAAAAATGGGAAATTGGGGGAAAAATGGGAAATTGGGGAAAAAAATGGGAAAATGGGGGAAAAAATGGGAAATTGGGGGTAAAAATGGGATATTGGGGTAAAAAATGGGAAATTGGGGGGAAAAAAATATGAAATTGGGGGGAAAAAATGGGATATTGGGGGGAAAAATGGGAAATTGGGAATGGTAATGGGATATTGGGAATAAACAACACCGGAGAGGAGAACTTGTAACACAGCAAATCCTGGGGAAAAACGGGGGGAAATGGGAAATTTGGGGAAAAAAATGGGAAATTTGGGGAAAAAATGGGAAATTTGGGGGAAAAAATGGGAAATTTGGGGAAAAAAAATGGGAAATTGGGGAAAAAAATGGGATATTGGGGAAAAAAATGGGAAATTGGGGGGAAAAAAATATGAAACTGGGGGGAAAAATGGGATATTGGGGGGAAAAAAATATGAAATTGGGGGGAAAAATGGGATATTGGGGGAAAAAATGGGAAATTGGGGGGAAAAAATGGGAAATTGGGGAAAAAATGGGAAATTGGGAATGGTAATGGGATATTGGGAATAAACAACACCAGACAGGAAACGGCCCCGAGAACTTGTAACACAGGAGGTCCTGGGGAAAAACGGGGGGAAATTGGGAAATTTGGGGAAAAAATGGGATATTGGGGGGAAAAATGGGAAATTGGGGGAAAAAAATGGGATATTGGGGTAAAAAATGGGATATTGGGAATGGTAATGGGATATTGGGAATGGTAATGGGATATTGGGAATAAACAACACCGGCCCCGAGAACTTGTAACACAGGAGGTCCTGGGGAAAAACGGGGGAAAATGGGAAATTTGGGGAAAAAATGGGAAATTTGGGGGAAAAAATGGGAAATTTGGGGAAAAAAATGGGAAATTGGGGTAAAGAATGGGAAATTGGGGGGAAAAAATGTGAAATTGGGGGGAAAAATGGGATATTGGGAATGGTAATGGGATATTGGGAATAAACAACACCGGAGAGGAGAACTTGTAACACAGCAAATCCTGGGGAAATGGGGGGAAAATGGGGAAAAAAATGGGAAATTGGGGAAAAAATGGGAAATTTGGGGAAAAAAATGGGATATTGGGGGGAAAATGGGAAATTGGGGAAAAAATGGGAAATTGGGGAAAAACCAGGGATTTGGGAATGATTTGGGTCGGAAAAAAACAGGGAAAAAATCAGGGGAAAATTTAGGGGAAAACCAGGGAGGGAAAATTGGGGAAAATTTGGGGAAATTCAGGGAAATTTTAGGGAAAATTTGGGGAAATTCAGGGAAAATTTGGGGAAATTCAGGGAAAATTGGGAAAAATTGGGAGAAATTCAGGGAAATTCAGGGAAAATTTGGGGAAATTCAGGGAAATTCAGGGAAAATTGGGGAAAAAACAGGGAAAATTGGGGAAAATTCAAGGAAAATTGGGGAAAATTGGGGGAAAATTGGGAAAATTGGGGGAAAATTTGGGGAAAATCAGGGAAAATTGGGGAAAATTCAAAGAAAATTGGGGAAATTCAGGGAAAATTGGGGAAAATTGGGAAAATTGGGGAAAAATTGGGGAAATTCAGGGAAAATTCAGGGAAAATTCAAGGAAAATTTGGGGAAATTCAGGGAAAATTTGGGGAAATTCAGGGAAAATTGGGGAAAATTGGGGGAAAATTGGGAAAATTGGGGGAAAATTTGGGGAAAATTGGGAGAAATTCAGGGAAAATTTGGGGAAAATCAGGGAAAATTGGGGAAAATTCAAAGAAAATTGGGGAAAATTCAAGGAAAATTGGGGAAATTCAGGGAAAATTGGGGAAAATTGGGGGAAAATTGGGAAAATTGGGGGAAAATTGGGAAAATTGGGAGAAATTCAGGGAAAATTTGGGGAAATTCAGGGAAAATTGGGGAAAGTTCAGGGGAAATTCAGGGAAAATTGGGAAAATTGGGGAAAATTGGGGAAAATTGGGGGAAAATTTGGGGAAAATTGGGAGAAATTCAGGGAAAATTTGGGGAAATTCAGGGAAAATTGGGGAAAATTGGGGAAAATTGGGGAAAATTGGGAAAATTGGGGGAAAATTTGGGGAAAATTTGGGGAAAATTTGGGGAAAATTAGGGGAAAATTGGGGGAAAATTGGGAAAATTTGGGGAAAATTGGGGGAAAATTGGGGGAAAATTGGGGGAAAATTTGGGGAAAATTGGGGAAAATTTGGGGAAAATTTGGGGAAATTGGGGAAAATTTGGGGAAAATTGGGGGAAAATTTGGGGAAAATTCGGAAAATTGGGGAAAATTGGGGGAAAATTGGGGAAAATTGGGGGAAAATTTGGGGAAAATCTGGGAAAATTGAAGGAAAATTGGGGGAAAATTCAGGGAAAATTGGGGAAAATTGGGGAAAATTGGGAAAATTGGGGGAAAATCGGGAAAATTGGGGGAAAATTTGGGGAAAATTGGGGAAAATTGGGAAAATTGGGGGAAAATTGGGGGAAAATTTGGGGAAATTCAGGGAAAATCCAGGGAAATTTTGGGAAAGCCCCATGGGAGTGGGAAATCCTCTGGAATTGGGAATTCCCGGGCTCTCACCTGGCCGTAGGTGCCCAGCAGGATTTCGGCGGCGCCGTCGAAATCGACGTCGGTGACTTTGGCGCAAACGACGGCGTCGGAGCCGCGGCTCCCGGGGAGCTCCAGAGGATCCGAAAGCCCCCGGGAGAGGATCCGCCTGTGATCCCCATGGGAATGGGCAAAAAATCCAGCCCAAATCCATCCCAAAATCCCCAAAATTTATCCCAAAAATCCAGCCCAAAATCCTCAAAATTCGTCTCAAAAATCCAGCCCAAAATCCCCAAAATTCGTCTCAAAAATCCAGCCCAAAATCCCCAAAATTCGTCTCAAAAATCCCCCCCAAAAAACCCAAATTTATCCCAAAAATACCCAAATCTGTCCCAAAATCCATCCCAAAAATCCAGCCCAAAATCCCCAAAATTCGTCTCAAAAATCCCGCCAAAAAACCCCAAATTTAGCCCAAAAATACCCCCAAAAATACTCAAAATCCACCCCAAAATATATCCCAAAAATCCATCCCAAAATCCCCAAAATTCATCCCAAAAATCCCCCCCAAAAAACCCAAATTTAGCCCAAAAATACCCAAATCTGTCCCCAAATCCATCCCCAAAATCCCCAAAATTCATCCCAAAAATCCCGCCAAAAAACCCCAAATTTATCCCAAAAATACCCAAATCTGTCCCAAAATCCATCCCCAAAATCCCCAAAATTCATCCCAAAAATCCATCCCGAAATCCCCAAAATTCGTCTCAAAAAATCCATCCCAAAATCCCCAAAATTCATCCCAAAAATCCAGCCCAAAATCCCCAAAATTCGTCTCAAAAATCCCGCCAAAAAACCCCAAATTTAGCCCAAAAATACCCAAATCTGTCCCAAAATCCATCCCAAAAATCCCCAAAATTCATCCCAAAAATCCCCCCCAAAATCCCCAAAATTCATCCCAAAAATCCATCCCAAAATCCCCAAAATTCGTCTCAAAAATACCCCCAAAATCCCCAAAATTCATCTCAAAAATACCCCCAAAAAAACCTAAATTTATCCCAAAAATCCATCCCAAAATCCCCAAAATTCATCCCAAAAATCCATCCCATTTGGGGGGATTTTTTTGGGATTTTTTAGAGTTTTTTTGGGATTTTTTTTTGATTTTTGGGGGATTTTTTAGGGATTTTCGGGATTCTTTTGTGGGATTTTGTTGGGATTTTTGGGGAATTTTTTGGGAATTTTTTGGGGATTTTTGGGAATTTTTTGGGAATTTTTTTGGGAGATTTTTGGGGGGATTTTTTGGGATTTTTTTTGGATTTTGTTGGGAATTTTTTGGGAATTTTTCTTTGGGATTTTTGGGGGATTTTGTTGGGATTTTTTTTGGATTTTTTTGGGATTTTTGGGGGATTTTTTGGGATTTTTTTTGGATTTTTGGGGGATTTTTTGGGGGATTTTTTTCGGGATTTTGGAGATTTTTTGGTGGGATTTCCTTGGGATTTCTCTGGGATTGAGGGAGGATTTTTTGGGATTTTTTTGGGGGATTTTTTTCGGGATTTTGGGGATTTTTTGTGGGATTTCATTGGGATTTTTTGGGGTTTTTTGGGGGAATTTTTCGGGATTTTGGGGATTTTTTTGTAGGATTTCCTTGGGATTTCTCTGGGATTGAGGGAGGATTTTTTGGGAATTTTTTGGGGGATTTTTTTCGGGATTTTGGGGATTTTTTTGTGGGATTTTTTTGGGATTTTTGGGGGATTTTTGGGATTTTTTGGGGGATTTCGTTGGGATTTTTGGGGGGATTTTTTAGGAGATTTTTGGGATTTTTTGTGGGATTTCGTTGGGATTTTTGGGGATTTTTTGGGATTTTTTGGGGGATTTTTTAGGAGATTTTTGGGATTTTTTTGTGGGATTTTGTTGGGATTTTTTAAGGATTTTTGGGGAATTTTCTGGGAATTTTTTGGGATTCTTTTGTGGGATTTTGTTGGGATTTTTGGGGGATTTTTTGGGGATTTTTGGGGGGTTTTTGGGGATTTTTGGGGATTTTTTGGGAGATTTTTGGGATTTTTTTTTGGATTTCGTTGGGAATTTTTTGGGATTTTTTGGGGATTTTTTTGGAATTTTTAGGGTTTTTTTTGGTGGGATTTCCTTGGGATTTCTCTGGGATTGAGGGAGGATTTTTTGGGAATTTTTTCGGGATTTTGGGGATTTTTTTGTGGGATTTCCCTGGGATTTCTCTGGGATTGAGGGAGGATTTTCTGGGAATTTGGGAACGCTGGGAATTGCGGCGCTCACCGATAAACCACGGCCGCCTCCAGGGCGCTGCTCACCAGGAGGCTCCAGGAATCCTCGGGATCCTCTGGAAAAAGGCAATTCCATGAGGAATTCCATGGAAAAACGGGCACAAAACCGGGGAATTTGGGGAACCTGGGCCTTTTTTCCCATTTGCCCCCATTTTTTCCAGGTTTTTTCCCGTTTTTTCCCATTTTTCCCCAATTTTCCCCCCCATTTTTTTTCTGTTTTTTCCCGTTTTTCCCATTTCCCCCCCAATTTCCCCCCCATTTTTTCCCATTTTTTCCCCCATTTTCCCCCATTTTCTCCCCGTTTTTCCCCAATTTTTTCCCATTTTCCCCCATTTTTTCCCATTTCCCCCATTTTTCCCCATTTTTTCCCATTTTCCCCCCATTTCTCCCCGTTTTCTCCCCATTTCTCCCCATTTTTTCCCGTTTTCCCCCATTTTCTCTCTGTTTTTCCCTGTTTTCTCCCGTTTCTGCCCCGTTTTCTCCCGTTTTTTTCCCATTTTCCCCCGTTTTCTCCCCATTTTTCCCATTTCCCCCGTTTTCTCCCCGTTTTTTCCTGTTTTCCCCATTTTTCCCCCCGTTTTTCCCCATTGTCCCTGGTTTCCGCCCCATTTTTTCCCATATCCCCCGTTTTTCTCCCCGTTTTCTCCCCGTTTTCCCCCCGTTTTCCCCATTTTCCCTGGTTTCCGCCCCGTTTTCCCCCCATTTTTCCCGTTTTCCCCCCGTTTCCCCCGTTTTTTTCCCATTTTCCCCGTTTTTCCCCCGTTTTTCTCCCCGTTTTTCCCCCCATTTTCCCCCCCATTTTCCCCCCCTTTTTCTCCCCATTTTTCCCCCCATTTTTCCCCCCGTTTTTCCCGTTTTCCCCGTTTTTCCCTGTTTTTTCCTGTTTTTCCCCCCGTTTTTCCCCCGTTTTTTCCCGTTTGTTTTTCCCCCCGTTTTTCCGCCCCGTTTTCCCCCCGGTTTTTCCCATTTTTCCCCCCGTTTTTCCCCCCGTTTTCCCGCCCCGTTTTTTCCCGTTTTTTTCCCATTTTTCCGCCCCGTTTTTTCCCGTTTTTCCCGCCCCGTTTTTTCCCGTTTTCCCGGTTTTTCCCCCCGTTTTTCCCCCGTTTTTTCCCGTTTGTTTTTCCCCCCGTTTTCCTGCCCCGTTTTCCCGCCCCGTTTGTTTTTCCCGGCGCTGTGTGTGTGTCTGTGTGTCTGTGTGTCTGTCTGTGTGTCTGTCTGTGTCTGTCTGTCTGTGTGTCTGTGTGTCTGTGTGTGTCTGTCTGTCTGTCTGTGTGTGTCTGTCTGTGTGTGTCTGTGTCTGTGTGTCTGTGTCTGTCTGTGTCTGTGTCTGTCTGTCTGTCCGTGTGTCTGTCTGTGTGTCTGTCTGTCTGTCTGTCTGTGTCTGTCTGTCCGTGTGTCTGTCTGTGTCTGTCTGTGTGTCTGTGTGTCTGTCTGTGTGTCTGTCTGTGTGTCTGTCTGTGTCTGTGTGTGTGTGTGTCTGTCTGTCTGTGTGTCTGTCTGTCTGTGTGTCCGTCTGTGTCTGTCTGTCTGTCTGTCTGTGTGTGTCTGTCTGTGTCCGTGTCTGTGTGTCTGTGTGTCCGTCTGTCCGTCCGTCTCTCACGGCAGCCGTCGGCGGGCAGGGGGAAGAGCAGCACGCTGGAGATGGGCCCGTCCTGCTGCACGCTCCAGCTCTGCAGCACCGCTGAGGCACGGCACGGGGGAAACGGGGGGGAAACGGGAAAAAACGGGGGAAAATGGGGAAAACGGGGCGGGAAAAACGGGGAAAACGGGAAAAAACGGGGCGGGAAAAACGGGGGGAAAAACGGGGGGAAAACGGGGGGAAAAACGGGGCGGGAAAAACGGGGGGAAAAACGGGGGGAAAAATGGGGGGGAGAACGGGGAAAACGGGGAAAACGGAAAAAATGGGAAAAATGGGGGGAAAAACGGGGGAAAAATGGGGAAAAATGGGGGGAAAACGGGGAAAACGGGGAAAAACGGGGGGAAAAATGGGGGGAAAATGGGGGAAAAAACGGGAAAATGAGAAAAAATGGGGGGAAAAACGGGGAAAAATGGGGGGAAATGGGGGAAAACAGGAAAAAATGGGGGGAAAAACGGGGGGAAAACGGGGGGAAAAACGGGGGAAAAAATGGGGAAAATGGGAAAAACAGGGGGAAAAATGGGGGAGAAATGGGGGGAAATGGGGGGAAAAACGGGGGGAAAAATGGGGAAAAACGGGGGGAAAATGGGAAAAATGGGAAAAAATGGGAAAAATGGGGAAACGGGGGGAAAACGGGAAAAACGGGGGGGAAAACAGGAAAAAACGGGGAAAACCAGGGGAAACGGGAAAAACGGGGGGAAAAACGGGGAAAACGGGGAGAAATGGGGGGAAAAATGGGGGGAAACGGGGGAAAACCGGGAAAATGGGGGGAAAACGGGGAAAAAACGGGGGGAAAAACGGGGGGAAAACGGGAAAAACGGGGGGAAAACGGAGAAAAACGGGGAAAATGGGAAAAACGGGAAAAAACGGGGGGAAAAATGGGGAAAACGGGGGGGAAAACGGGAAAAACAGGGGGGAAAACGGGAAAAAATGGGAAAAAACGGGAAAAACGGGGGGAAAACGGGAAAAATGGGGGGAAAATGGGGGGGAAACGGGAAAAAATGGGAAAAACGGGGGAAAAACGGGGAAAACGGGAAAAAATGGGGGGAAAACCAGAAAAACGGGGGGAAAAACGGGGAAAATGGGGAGAAAATGGAGGGAAAATGGGGGAAAACAGGAAAAACGGGGGGAAAACGGGGGAAAAGGGGAGAAACGGGGGGAAAACCGGGAAAACCGGGAAAAACGGGAGGAAAACGGGGGAAAATGGGAGAAAATGGGGAGAAAATGGGATAAAATGGGAAAAATCAGGGGAAAATGGGGAGAAATGGGGAAAAATGGGATTTAAATAATTTAAAGATTCAGGATTTTGGGATTCAGGGATTCGGGGATTCAGGAATTCCGGGAATTCAGGATTCAGGGAATTCAGGGATTCAGGAATTCCGGGAATTCAGGATTCAGGGGATTCCGGAATTCCGGGAATTCAGGATTCAGGATTCAGGGATTTGGGAATTCAGAATTCAGGAATCCAGGGAATTCAGGAATTCGGGAATTTAAGGATTCAGGGATTCAGGGAATTCCGGGAATTCAGGATTCAGGGAATTCTGGGAATTCCGGGAATTCAGAATTCAGGATTCAGGGATTCAGGGGATTCGGGAATTCCCGGAATTCAGGATTCAGGGGATTCAGGATTCGGGAATTCAGGATTCAGGGAATTCAGGAAATTCGGGAATTCAGGGATTCGGGAATTCCGGGGAATTCAGGATTCAGGGATTTGGGAATTCAGGGATTCAGGGGATTCAGGGAATTCGGGAATTCAGGATTCAGGGATTCGGGAATTCCGGGGAATTCAGGATTCAGGGATTTGGGAATTCAGGATTCAGGGATTTGGGAATTCAGGGATTCAGGGGATTCAGGGATTCAGGGAATTCAGGATTCAGGATTCAGGGGATTCAGGGATTTGGGAATTCAGGGATTCAGGAATTCCGGGAATTCGGGATTCAGGGAATTCAGGAAATTCGGGATTCAGGAATTCCGGGAATCCCGTGAATTGCGGGCACGCAGGGAAGGCGGGGCTGGCTGACCTCGGCTCCCCTCGTCGACGCGCGCCGCCCGCACGAAGCCGCTCTGGCAGCCCAGGGCCGAGAGCCGGTGGCCGGAGCCGGGGAGGGGCTGGACGTGGAGCCACAGAACGCTGGGAAAACGGGGGAAAAAATGGGAAAAATGGGAAAAATCGGGATGGAAATGGAGCCACAGAACGCTGGGAAAACGGGGAAAAAACGGGGAAAAATGGGAAAAATCGGGATGGAAATGGAGCCAGAGAATGATGGGGATAAATGGGGCTGGACGTGGAGCCACAGAACGCTGGGAAAACGGGGGAAAAACGGGGAAAAATGGGAAAAATCGGGATGGAAATGGAGCCAGAGAATGATGGGAAAACGGGGAAAAAACAGGGAAAAATGGGAAAAATGGAGCCAGAGAATGATGGGGATACAGGGGCTGGACGTGGAGCCACAGAACGCTGGGAAAACGGGGGAAAAACGGGGAAAAATGGGAAAAATCGGGATGGAAATGGAGCCACAGAACGCTGGGAAAACGGGGAAAAAACGGGGAAAAATGGGAAAAATCGGGATGGAAATGGAGCCACAGAACGCTGGGAAAACGGGGAAAAACAGGGGAAAATGGGAAAAAATGGAGCCAGAGAATGATGGGGATACAGGGGCTGGACGTGGAGCCACAGAACGCTGGGAAAACGGGGGAAAAACAGGGGAAAATGGGAAAAAAAGTGGGAAAAATGGGAAAAATGGACCCAGAGAAAAATTGAAATAAAGGAAAAAAAATGGGAAAAATGGAGCCAGAGAACGCTGGGAAAATGGGGACAAAACAGGGAAAAATGGGGAAAAAAATGGGAAAAAAAATGGGAAAAAAAACGGGAAAAATGGGAAAAATGGGGATGGAAATGGAGCCAGAGAATGATGGGAATAAAGGGGAAAAAACAGGGGAAAATGGGAAAAAAAATGGGAAAAATGGAGCCAGAGAATGATGGGAAAATGGGGAAAAAACAGGGAAAAATGGGAAAAATGGAGCCAGAGAATGATGGGAAAATGGGGAAAAATGGGGAAAAAATGGGGAAAAAATGGGGGAAAAAATGGGAAAAATGGGAAAAATGGAGCCAGAGAATGATGGGGATACAGGGGCTGGACGTGGAGCCACAGAACGCTGGGAAAACGGGGAAAAACAGGGGAAAATGGGAAAAAATGGAGCCAGAGAATGATGGGGATAAATGGGGAAAAATGGGGGAAAATGGGAAAAATCGGGATGGAAATGGAGCCACAGAACGCTGGGAAAACGGGGGAAAAATGGGGAAAAATGGGAAAAATGGAGCCAGAGAATGATGGGGATACAGGGGCTGGACGTGGAGCCAGAGAACGCTGGGAAAACGGGGAAAAACAGGGAAAAATGGGAAAAAAAGTGGGAAAAATGGGAAAAATGGAGCCAGAGAAAAATTGAAATAAAGGAAAAAAAATGGGAAAAATGGAGCCAGAGAACGCTGGGAAAATGGGGAAAAAACAGGGAAAAATGGGGAAAAAAATGGGAAAAAAAATGGGAAAAAAAATGGGGGAAAATGGGAAAAATGGGGATGGAAATGGAGCCAGAGAATGATGGGAATAAAGGGGAAAAAACAGGGGAAAATGGGGAAAAAAATGGGAAAAATGGAGCCAGAGAATGATGGGAAAACGGGGAAAAAACGGGGAAAAAAATGGGAAAAATCGGGATGGAAATGGAGCCAGAGAATGATGGGAAAATGGGGAAAAAACAGGGAAAAATGGGAAAAATGGAGCCAGAGAATGATGGGAAAATGGGGAAAAATGTGGGGAAAAAATGGGGGAAAAAAAATGGGAAAAAAAATGGGAAAAATGGGGGAAAAAATGGGAAAAATGGGGCTGGAGGTGGAGCCAGAGAATGATGGGAAAATGGGGAAAAAACAGGGAAAAATGGGAAAAATGGAGCCAGAGAATGATGGGGATACAGGGGCTGCATGTGGAGCCACAGAACGCTGGGAAAACGGGGAAAAAACAGGGAAAAATGGGAAAAATGGGGATGGAAATGGAGCCAGAGAATGATGGGGAAATGGGGAAAAAATGGGAAAAATGGGAAAAATGGAGCCAGAGAAAAATTGAAATAAAGGAAAAAAAATGGGAAAAATGGAGCCAGAGAACGCTGGGAAAATGGGGAAAAAACAGGGAAAAATGGGGAAAAAAATGGGAAAAAAAATGGGAAAAAAAATGGGGGAAAATGGGAAAAATGGGGATGGAAATGGAGCCAGAGAATGATGGGAATAAAGGGGAAAAAACGGGGAAAAAAATGGGAAAAATCGGGATGGAAATGGAGCCAGAGAATGATGGGAAAATGGGGAAAAAACAGGGAAAAATGGGAAAAATGGAGCCAGAGAATGATGGGGATACAGGGGCTGGACGTGGAGCCACAGAACGCTGGGAAAACGGGGAAAAAAATGGGAAAAATGGGAAAAATCGGGATGGAAATGGAGCCAGAGAATGATGGGGATAAATGGGGGAAAAATGGGGAAAAAAATGGGGGAAGAAATGGGAAAAATGGGGAAAAAATGGGAAAAAATGGGGAAAAAATGGGGAAAAAAAATGGGGAAAAAAAATGGGGAAAGAAATGGGAAAAATGGGGAAAAAAATGGGGAAAGAAATGGGAAAAATGGGGAAAAAAATGGGAAAAAAATGGGGAAAATGGGGAAAAAAAATGGGAAAAAAATGGGAAAAATGGGAAAAATGGAGCCAGAGAATGATGGGGATAAAGGGGCTGGACGTGGAGCCAGAGAACGCTGGGAAAACGGGGAAAAAACAGGGAAAAATGGGAAAAATGGGGATGGAAATGGAGCCAGAGAATGATGGGAAAATGGGGAAAAAACAGGGGAAAATGGGAAAAATGGGGATGGAAATGGAGCCAGAGAATGATGGGAAAATGGGGAAAAATGGGAAAAAAATGGGGAAAATGGGAAAAATCGGGATGGAAATGGAGCCAGAGAATGATGGGAAAATGGGGAAAAAACGGGAAAAATGGGAAAGATGGGGATGGAAATGGAGCCAGAGAATGATGGGGATAAAGGGGAAAAAACCGGGAAAAATGGGAATAATGGAGCCAGAGAATGATGGGAAAAAAATGGGGAAAAATGTGGAAAAAAATGGGGAAAAAATGGGGAAAATGGGGAAAAAAATGGGGAAAAAAATGGGAAAAATGGGGGAAAAAATGGGAAAAAAATGGGGAAAATGGGGAAAAAAATGGGGAAAGAAATGGGGAAAATGGGGAAAAAAAATGGGAAAAAAATGGGAAAAATGGGAAAAATGGAGCCAGAGAATGATGGGGATAAAGGGGCTGGACGTGGAGCCAGAGAACGCTGGGAAAACGGGGAAAAAACAGGGGAAAATGGGAAAAATGGGGATGGAAATGGAGCCAGAGAATGATGGGAAAATGGGGAAAAATGGGGAAAAATGGGGAAAAAAAATGGGGAAAAATGGGAAAAAATGGGGGAAAAAAATGGGGAAAAAAATGGGGAAAAAAATGGAAAAAAGGGGAAAAAATTGGGGAAAAAAATGGGAAAAATGGGGAAGGAAATGGAGCCAGAGAATGATGGGAAAATGGGGGAAAAACAGGGAAAAATGGGAAAAATGGGAAAAATGGAGCCAGAGAATGATGGGGATAAAAAATGGGAAAAATGGGGAAAAAAATGGGGAAAGAAATGGGAAAAATGGGGAAAAAATGGGGAAAAAATGGGGAAAATGGGGAAAAAATGGGAAAAATGGGAAAAATGGGGGAAAAAAATGGGGAAAAAATGGGAAAAAAATGGGAAAATGGGGAAAAAATGGGGAAAAAAATGTGAAAAATGGGGAAAAAAATGGGGAAAGAAATGGGAAAAATGGGGAAAAAAATGGGAAAAAAATGGGGAAAAAAATGGGAAAAATGGGGGGAAAAAATGGGGAAAAAATGGGGAAAATGGGGAAAAAAATGGGGAAAAAATGGGAAAAATGGGGAAAAAATGGGAAAAATGGGGAAAAAATGGAGAAAAAAATGGGAAAAATGGGGAAAATGGGGAAAAAAATGGGGAAAAAATGGGGAAAACGGGGAAAAATCGGGAAAAATGGGAAAAATGGAGATGAGGAATAAGAGGAATAAGAAGAGGAGGAGGAGGACGAGGAAGAGGAGGAGGAGGAAGATGAGGAGGAGCAGGAGGAGGAGGAGGAGGAAGAAGAGGAAGAAGTAGAAGAAGAGAAAGAGGAGAAGAGGAGGAAGAGGAAGAGGAGGAGAGGAGGAGGAAGATGAGGAAGAAGAGGAGGAGGAAGATGAGGAGGAAGATGAAGATGAGGATGAAGGTGAGGATGAGGATGAGGATGAGGATGAGGATGAGGATGAGGATGAGGATGAGGGTGAGGATGATGAAGGTGAGGAAGATGAGGATGAAGGTGAGGATGAGGAGGAAGATGAGGATGAGGATGAGGGTGAGGATGAGGATGAGGGTGAGGATGAAGGTGAGGATGAGGAAGGTGAGGAAGATGAGGATGAAGGTGAGGATGAGGATGAGGATGAGGGTGAGGATGAGGATGAGGATGAGGGTGAGGATGATGAAGGTGAGGAAGATGAGGATGAAGGTGAGGATGAGGATGAGGATGAGGGTGAGGATGAGGATGAGGATGAGGGTGAGGATGATGAAGGTGAGGAAGATGAGGATGAGGATGAAGATGAGGGTGAGGATGAAGATGAGGATGAGGATGAGGATGATGAAGGTGAGGAAGGTGAGGATGAAGGTGAGGATGAGGATGAGGGTGAGGATGAGGAAGGCGAGGAGGAGGAAGGCCCCTACGTGCTGGGGACGTCCTGCAGCTCGGGGAAGAGCAGCTGGATCGGCTGCTCCTCAAACTGGTGCGAGCCGGGGTTCTGCAAAACAACGGCAACGGCCCGGAGTGCCGGGAATTCCAGCCGGGAATTCCAGCCGGGAATTCCAGCCGGAAATCCGGGAATTCCACCCGGAAATGCGAGAATTCCAGCCGGGAATTCCAGCCAGAAATCCGGGAATGGAAATCCGGGAATTCCAGCCGGGAATCCGGGTATTCCACCCGGAATGCCGGGAATTCCAGCCGGGAATCCACCCGGGAATTCCACCCGGGAATCCGGGAATTCCACCCGGGAATCCGGGAATGGAAATCCGGGAATTCCACCCGGAAATACGGGAACTCCACCCCGGAGTGCCGGGAATTCCAGCCGGGAATTCCAGCCGGGAATCCGGGAATTCCAGCCGGGAATTCCAGCCGGGAATCCGGGAATGCCGGGAATTCCAGCCAGGAATCCGGGAATTCCAGCCGGGAATCCGGGAATGGAAATCCGGGAATTCTCCTGGAAATCTGGGAATTCCACCCGGAAATCCGGGATTTTGGGGTGAATTTGGGGATTTTTGGGGTGAATTTGTGGATTTTTGCGGATTTTTGGGGTGAATTTGTTGATTTTTGGGGGTTTTTGGGGTGAATTTGGGGGATTTTGGCTCTCACCTCCCGGTACAGGTGGATTTGGGGTGAATTTGGGGTGAATTTGTGGATTTTTGGGGTGGATTTGGGGTGAATTTGGGGTGAATTTGTGGATTTTTGGGGTGGATTTGGGGTGAATTTGGGGTGAATTTGTGGATTTTTGGGGTATTTTGGGGTGAATTTGGGGTATTTTGGCTCTCACCTCCCGGTACAGGTGGATTTGGGGTGAATTTGGGGTGAATTTTTGTATTTTTGGGGTGAATTTGGGGGATTTTGGGGGATTTTGGCTCTCACCTCCCGGTACAGGTGGATGCCGGGGTGAATTTGTAGATTTTTGGGGTGAATTTGGGGGATTTTGGGGTGAATTTGGGGGATTTTGGCTCTCACCTCCCGGTACAGGTGGATTTGGGGTGAATTTGGGGTGAATTTGGGGTAAATTTGGGGGTTTTTGGGTGAATTTGGGGTGAATTTGGGGTGAATTTGGGGGATTTTGGCTCTCACCTCCCGGTACAGGTGGATTTGGTGTGAATTTGTGGATTTTTGGGGTGAATTTGGGGTGAATTTGGGGTGAATTTGGGGTATTTTGGCTCTCACCTCCCGGTACAGGTGAATTTGGGGTGAATTTTTGTATTTTTGGGGTGAATTTGGGGGTTTTTGGGGTGAATTTGGGGTATTTTGGCTCTCACCTCCCGGTACAGGTGAATTTGGGGTGAATTTGTGGATTTTTGGGGTGAATTTGTGGATTTTTGGGGTGGATTTGGGGTTTTTTGGGGTGAATTTGTGGATTTTTGGGGGTTTTTGGGGTGAATTTGTGGATTTTTGGGGTGAATTTGGGGTATTTTGGGGTATTTTGGCTCTCACCTCCCGGTACAGGTGAATTTGTGGATTTTTGGGGTGAATTTGTGGATTTTTGGGTTTTTTGGTGTGAATTTGGGGGTTTTTGGGGTGAATTTTTGGGTTTTTGGGGTGAATTTGGGGGATTTTGGCTCTCACCTCCCGGTACAGGTGGATGCCGGGGTCGTTCCCGCTCAGCAGGAAAACGGTCTCCAGGTGCTCCCCAACACGAACCCTGCGGGCAGATTTTGGGGTGATTTGGGGTTTTTAGGGGATTTTTTGGGTTTTTTTGGGGGGATTTTGGGGTGATTTGGGATTTTTTGGGGGATTTTGGGTTTTTTTGGGGGGAGATTTTGGGTTTTTTGGGGGATTTGGGGGGGATTTTGGGTTTTTTTTGGGTTTTTTGGGGGATTTTGGGGGGATTTGGGGTTTTTTTGGGTTTTTTGGGGGATTTTGGGGGGGATTTTGGGGTGATTTGGGTTTTTTGGGGGATTTTGGGGGATTTTGGGGTTTTTTTGGGTTTTTTGGGGGATTTTGGGGGGATTTGGGGTTTTTTTGGGTTTTTTGGGGGATTTTGGGGGATTTTGGGGGGGATTTTGGGGTGATTTGGGTTTTTTAGGGGATTTTTGGGGTTTTTTTGGGGTGTTTTGGGGGGATTTTGGGGGGATTTCGGGTTTTTTGGGGTGTTTTGGGTGGATTTTGGGGTTTTTTTGGGTTTTTTGGGGTGTTTTGGGCGGATTTTGGACGGATTTTGGGTTTTTTGGTGTGTTTTGGGCGGATTTTGGGGTTTTTTTGGGGTTTTTGGGGGTTTTTTTGGTGTGTTTTTGGTGGATTTTGGGGTTTTTTGTGGTTTTTGGGGTGCTTTGCGTGGATTTTGGGGGGATTTTGGTTTTTTTTTGGGTGTTTTGGGTGGATTTTGGGAGGATTTTGGGGTTTTTGTTGTGTTTTGGGGTGTTTTGGGTGGATTTTGGGGTTTTTGGGGTGTTTTGGGTGGATTTCGAGGGTTTTTTGGGGTGATTTGGGGGGATTTTAGGGGTTTTTTTTGGTTTTGGAATTTTTTGGGGTGGATTTTGGGTTTTTTGTTTTGTTTTGGGTGGATTTTGGGGTTTTTTTGGGTTTTTTGGTGTGTTTTAGGTGGATTTTGGGGTTTTTTTGGAGTTTTTTGGGTTTTTTGGTGGATTTTTGGTGGATTTTGGGTTTTTGGTGTGTTTTGGGTGGATTTTGGGGTTTTTTGGGTGGATTTTGGGGTGTTTTGGGGTGTTTTTGGGGTGTTTGGGGTGACTCACTGGGCGTGGCACAGCTGGAAGGGGGTGAAGCGAAGCTCCAGGTTCAGGCAGCTCTCTGGGGAGGGGGAAAAGGGGGGGCCCAAAATCAAATTTGGGGGTCCCAAAATCAACTCAGGGGGTCCCAAAATCAACTTGGGGGGTCCCAAAATCAACCTGGGGGTCCCAAAATCAACCTGGGGGGGCCCAAAATCAAATTTTGGGGTCCCCCATCCCGTTTTTGGGGTCCCCAGTTTCATTTTTGGGGTCCCCAATCCCATTTTCGGGGTCCCCATCCCGTTTTCGGGGTCCCCATCACATTTTGGGGTCCCCAATCCCATTTTTGGGGACCCCAATCCCATTTTCGGGGTCCCCAATCCCGTTTTTGGGGTCCCCCATCCCATTTTGGGGTCCCCATCCCATTTTTGGGGTCCCTAATCCCATTTTGGGGTCCCCCATCCCATTTTCGGGGTCCCCCATCCCGTTTTTGGGGTCCCCCATCCCATTTTGGGGTCCCCAATCCCATTTTGGGGTCCCCAATCCCATTTTTGGGGTCCCCCATCCCGTTTTTGGGGTCCCCCATCCCGTTTTTGGGGTCCCCCATCCCATTTTTGGGGTCCCCAATCCCATTTTTGGGGTCCCCCATCCCATTTTTGGGGTCCCCAATCCCATTTTTGGGGTCCCCCATCCCATTTTTAGGGTCCCCAATCCCGTTTTTGGGGTCCCCAATCCCGTTTTCGGGGTCCCCAATCCCGTTTTCAGGGTCCCCCATCCCGTTTTTGGGGTCCCCAATCCCATTTTGGGGTCCCCCATCCCGTTTTTAGGGTCCCCAATCCCATTTTGGGGTCCCCAATCCCATTTTTGGGGTCCCCCATCCCATTTTTAGGGTCCCCAATCCCGTTTTTGGGGTCCCCAATCCCGTTTTCGGGGTCCCCAATCCCGTTTTCAGGGTCCCCCATCCCGTTTTTGGGGTCCCCAATCCCATTTTGGTGTCCCCAATCCCGTTTTTGGGGTCCCCCATCCCGTTTTCGGGGTCCCCCATCCCATTTTGGGGTCCCCCATCCCATTTTTGGGGTCCCCAATCCCATTTTGGGGTCCCCCATCCCGTTTTTAGGGTCCCCAATCCCATTTTTGGGGTCCCCAGCCCCATTTTTGGGGTCCCCCATCCTGTTTTTGGGGTCCCCAATCCCGTTTTCGGGGTCCCCCATCCCGTTTTTGGGGTCCCCCATCCCGTTTTTGGGGTCCCCAATCCCGTTTTTGGGGTCCCCAATCCCATTTTTGGGGTCCCCCATCCCGTTTTTGGGTCCCCAATCCCGTTTTTGGGGTCCCCAATCCCATTTTTGGGGTCCCCCATCCCGTTTTTGGGGTCCCCCATCCCGTTTTTGGGGTCCCCCATCCCATTTTTGGGGTCCCCCATCCCATTTTTGGGGTCCCCAATCCCATTTTTAGGGTCCCCAATCCCGTTTTCGGGGTCCCCCATCCCATTTTCGGGGTCCCCAATCCCGTTTTTGGGGTCCCCCATCCCGTTTTTGGGGTCCCCCATCCCGTTTTCGGGGTCTCTCACGGGCCACGGAGTCGAGGTCGAACTCGCAGCCGGGCTCGTAGTCACAGTAAATGTTGAGGAAGGGGCTGGGCTTGTCCCCCGAGTCCTGGGGGGACCCCAAAACCTCCTGAGACCCCCCCAAAAAGCACCCCACAGACCCCAAATCCATCCCAGATACCCCAAATCCATCCTGAGACCCCAAAAACCATCCCAGAGACCCCAAAAACCACCCCAGAGACCCCAAAAACCACCCCAGAGACCCTAAAACCATCCTGAGACCCCAAATCCATCCTGAGACCCCCAAAAACCACCCCAGAGACCCCAAATCCATCCTGAGACCCCAAAGACCACCCCAGAGACCCCAAATCCATCCTGAGACCCCAAAGACCACCCCAGAGACCCCAAATCCATCCCAGAGACACCAAAACCACCCTAAAGATCCCCAAAAACCACCCCAGAGACCCCAAAACCACCCCAGAGACCCCAAATCCAACCTGAGACCCCAAAAACCATCCCAGAGACCCCAAAAACCACCCCAGAGACCCTAAAACCATCCCAAATCCTCTCTGGGTCCCCCCAAATCCCCTTTGGGACCCCTAAAGCCCCTCTGGGACCCCCAAATCCCCTCTGGAACCCCCCAAATTCCCTCTGGGACCCCCCAGATCCTCTCTGGGACCCCCCAAATCCCATCTGGGACCCCCCAAATCCCACCTGGGACCCCCCAGATCCTCTCTGGGACCCCCCAAATCTCCTCTAGACCCCCGAAATCCCATCTGGGACCCCCTAAACCCTCTCTGGGACCCCCTAAACCCTCTCTAGACCCCCCAAATCTCCTCTGGGACCCCCCAGACCCCCTCAAGGCCCCCCCAAACCCTCCCTGGGACCCCCCCAAACCCCCTCTGGGACCCCCAAATCCCCTCTAGGACCCCCCAGATCCCCTCAAGGCCCCCCCAGATCCCCTCAAGGCCCCCCCAGATCCCCTCTGGGACCCCCAAATCCCCTCTGGGACCCCCAAATCCCCTCTGGGACCCCCAAACCCCCTCTGGGACCCCCAAATCCCATCTGGGACCCCCCAAACCCTCCCTGGGACCCCCCAAACCCTCCCCGGGACCCCCCAAACCCCCTCTGGGACCCCCCAAACCCCCTCTGGGACCCCCCAAACCCCCTCTGGGACCCCCAAATCCCCTCTGGGACCCCCAAACCCTCCCTGGGACCCCCAAATCCCCTCTGGAACCCCCAAATCCCCTCTGGGACCCCCCAAATCCCATCTGGAACCCCCAAATCCCCTCTGGGACCCCCCAAGCCCCCTCTGGGATCCCCAAACCCCCTCTGGGACCCCCAAATCCCATCTGGGACCCCCCAAACCCTCCCTGGGACCCCCGAAACCCCCTCTGGGACCCCCCAAGCCCCCTCTGGGACCCCCCAAACCCTCCCCGGGACCCCCCCAAGCCCCCTCTGGGATCCCCAAACCCTCCCTGGGACCCCCCAAACCCCCTCTGGGACCCCCCAAATCCCCTCTGAAACCCCCCCAGGCCCCCTCAAGGCCCCCCCAGATCCCCTCTGGGACCCCCAAATCCCCTCTGGGACCCCCAAATCCCCTCTGGGACCCCCCAAGCCCCCTCTGGGATCCCCAAACCCTCTCTAGACCCCCCAAACCCCCTCTGGGACCCCCCAAACCCTCCCTGGGACCCCCCAAACCCTCCCTGGGACCCCCGAAACCCCCTCTGGGATCCCCAAGCCCCCTCTGGGACCCCCCAAACACCCTCAAGACCCCCCAAAACCCGTCTAGGACCCCCCAAGCCCTCCCCGGGACCCCCCAAGCCCCCTCTGGGACCCCCCAAACCCTCCCTGGGACCCCCCAGATCCCATCTGGAACCCCCAAATCCCCTCTGGGACCCCCCAAACCCCCTCTGGGACCCCCCAAATCCCCTCTGGGACCCCCCCAAGCCCCCTCTGGGATCCCCAAACCCTCTCTAGACCCCCCAAACCCCCTCTGGGACCCCCCAAACCCTCCCTGGGACCCCCCAAACCCCCTCTGGGACCCCCCAAACCCCCTCTGGGATCCCCAAGCCCCCTCTGGGACCCCCCAAACACCCTCAAGACCCCCCAAAACCCGTCTAGGACCCCCCAAGCCCTCCCCGGGACCCCCCAAACCCTCCCTGGGACCCCCCAAGCCCTCCCCGGGACCCCCCAAACCCTCCCCGGGACCCCCCAAACCCCCTCTGGAACCCCCCAAGCCCTCCCCGGGACCCCCCAAGCCCTCCCCGGGACCCCCCGAGCCCCCGGCCCACCTTGATGAAGGTGATCCCGACCACGAGGCCGCGCTGGGGTGGGGATTTGGGGAAGGAATCGATGGAAACGATCTCGGCATCGACTGCGGGAGAGGGGCGCTCAGAGACCCCCCAAAACCCCCCTGGGACCCCCAAAAACCCCCTGGGACCCCCAAAAACTCCCCTGGGACCCCCCAAAACCCCCTGGGACCCCCAAAAACCTCCCTGGGACCCCCAAAAACCCCCTTGGACCCACCAAAAACCCCCGGGACCCCCCAAAACCCCCCTGGGACCCCCAAAAACCTCCCTGGGACCCCCCAAAAACCTCCCCGGGACCCCCCAAACACCCCCCTGGGACCCCAAAAACCCCCCTGGGACCCCCAAAAACCCCCCTGGGACCCCCAAAAACCTCCCTGGGACCCCCAAAACCCCCTGGGACCCCCAAAAACCCCCTGGGACCCCCAAAACCCCCCTGGGACCCCCAAAAACCCCCTTGGACCCACCAAAAACCCCCGGGACCCCCCAAAACCCCCCTGGGACCCCCAAAAACCTCCCCGGGACCCCCAAAACCCCCCCGGGACCCCCAAAAACCTCCCTGGGACCCCCAAAACCCCCTGGGACCCCCAAAACCCCCCTGGGACCCCCCAAAACCCCCCTGGGACCCCCAAAAACCCCCTGGGACACCCCAAAAACCCCCCCGGGACCCCCAAAAACCCCCCCGGGACCCCCGGGGCTCATCCCCAGAGCCCCCCAAACCCCCCCGGGACCCCCCAAAAACCCCCCGGGACCCCCCGAAACCCTTCCCGGGACCCCCGGGATTCCCCCCAGACCCCCCAGACCCCCCCGTTCCCCGGTTCCCCGGGCCGGTACCGGGGATGTAGGTGAACTGCAGCTCCCGGGCCAGCGGGCGCAGGCGGGGCCGCAGCTGCAGGTACCGGAACAGCAGCACCTTCCCCTTCAGCGCCGCCGCCAGGAGACCCCCGGTACCGGAACCGGCACCGGAACCGGAACCGGCACCGGCACCGGAACCGGCACCGGGCCCGGGCCCGGGCAGCGCCGCCAGCCCGTACACGTTACTCTGAGAGCCCAGGCGGCTGAAACTGTCCTCGACCAGCGGGCACCGACCCCACCGGGACATGGTACCGGGAACCGGAACCGGCACCGGAGCGGTGAGGGGACACCGGGAACCGGGACCGGCACCGGAGAGGTGAGGGGACACCGGGAACGGCACCGGGAACCGGCACCGGAGAGGTGAGGGGACACCGGGAACGGAAACCGGGAGAGGTGAGGGGGAACCGGGACCGGCACCGGAGAGGTGAGGGGGAACCGGGAACGGGAACCGGGACCGGCACCGGAGAGGTGAGGGGACACCGGGAACGGGAACCGGCACCGGAGAGGTGAGGGGACACCGGGACCGGGAACCGGAGAGGTGAGGGGACACCGGGACCGGGAACCGGGAACCGACACCGGAGAGGTGAGGGGGAACCGGGAACGGGAGCCGGCACCGGGAACGGCACCGGGAACCGGCACCGGAGAGGTGAGGGGACACCGGGAACGGGAACCGGGAAAGTGAGGGGGAACCGGGACCGGGAACGGGAACCGGGAAAGGTGAGGGGACACCGGGAACCGGCACCGGGAACCGGAACCGGGAGTGATGAGGGGGAACCGGGACCGGGACCGGGTACCGGGAGCGGTGAGGGGACACCGGGAGCTGTGAGGGGACACAAGGAGAGGTGAGGGGGTACCGGGACCAGCACCGGGAGCGGTGAGGGGACACCGGGACCGGGTACCGGAACCGGGAGTGGTGAGGGGACACCGGGAGAGGTGAGGGGATACCGGGACCAGCACCGGGAGCGGTGAGGGGATACCGGGAGCGCTGAGAGGGCACCGGGAGCGGTGAGCGAACACCGGGAGCGCTGAGGGCAGCACCGGGAGCGGTGAAGTGACACCGGGAGCGGGTACCGAGAGCGCTGAGAGGGCACCGGGAGCGCTGAGGGCAGCACCGGGAGCGGTGAGGGCAGCACCGGGAGCGCTGAGGCAGCACCGGGAGCGCTGAGGGCAGCACCGGGAGCGCTGAGAGGGCACCGGGAGCGGGTACCGAGAGCGCTGAGAGGGCACCGGGAGCGGTGAGGCAGCACCGGGAGCGCTGAGGCAGCACCGGGAGCGCTGAGGGCAGCACCGGGAGCGGTGAGGGCAGCACCGGGAGCGCTGAGGCAGCACCGGGAGCGCTGAGAGGGCACCGGGAGCGCTGAGGGCAGCACCGGGAGCGAGCCCCGCGCAGGCAGCGCCCGGGGCAGCCCCACCGGCCGCGGGCAGCGGGGGCCTTGCTGGATCTCGGCGCGCCGCGATGACGTCACTGAGCAGCGCCGGGATGGGGCTTGGCGCGAAAATCCCTCCCCTCTGTGGGCGGGGCCAAGAGCCCGCGAAATGTCAGAGGGGGCGTGGCCTAAGGGGAATTTGGGGGATCCCAGGGGGATTTTGGGGATCCCAGGGGGAATTTGGGGGATCCCAGAGGGAATTTGGGGATCCCAGGATGGAATTTGGGGGATCCCAGGAAGAATTTGGGGATCCCAGAGGGAATTTGGGGATCCCAGGGGGAATTTGGGGATCCCAGGGGGAATTTGGGGATCCCAGGGGGAATTTGGGGGATCCCAGAGGGAATTTGGGGATCCCAGGAGGAATTTGGGGATCCCAGGATGGAATTTGGGGATCCCAGGGGGAATTTGGGGGATCCCAGGATGGAATTTGGGGGATCCCAGGATGGAATTTGGGGATCCCAGGGGGAATTTGGGGATCCCAGGGGGAATTTGGGGATCCCAGGAGGAATTTGGGGGATCCCAGGGGGAATTTGGGGATCCCAGGGGGAATTTGGGGATCCCAGGATGGAATTTGGGGATCCCAGGGGGAATTTGGGGGATCCCAGGATGGAATTTGGGGATCCCAGGATGGAATTTGGGGATCCCAGAGGGAATTTGGGGATCCCAGGATGGAATTTGGGGATCCCAGGATGGAATTTGGGGGATCCCAGGATGGAATTTGGGGACCCCAAATCCATCAAATCTTTAATCCAGGGGGAATTTTTTGGGAATTTTTTTTGGGGATTTTTAGGAATTTTGGGGGGGATTTTGGGGATTTTTTTTGGGAAGGATTTGGAATTTTTTTGAGGATTATTTTGAGATTTTTTGGGGGGAATTTTGGGGTTTTTTGGGGGGGATTTTGGGGTTTTTTGGGGGGGATTTTGGGGATTTTTTTGGGACTTTTTGGGGGATTTTGGGGTTTTTTGGGGGGGATTTTGGGGTTTTTTGGGGGGATTTTGGGGTTTTTTTGGGGGGTCTCAGCACAGATCCTGCTCCTCTCCAAAACCATGAAATATTTATTCCAAGAGAGTCCAGGGGGGATTTTGGGGGATTTTGGGGATTTTTGGGGATTTTTTTGGGAAGGATTTGGGATTTTTTTGGGGGAATTTTGGGGATTTTTTTGGGAAAGATTTGGGATTTTTTTGAGGATTATTTTGAGATTTTTTGGGGGGGATTTTGAGATTTTTTTGGGGGGATTTTGGGGATTTTTTTGGGGAGATTTTGGGGGGATTTTGGGGTTTTTTGGGGGGATTTTGGGGTTTTTTTGGGGTGCTCAGCACAGATCCTGCTCCTCTCCAAAACCATGAAATATTTATTCCAAGAGAGTCCAGGGGGGGATTTTGGGGGGATTTTTGGGATTTTTGGGGGGAATTTTTGGGGGGATTTGGGGATTTTTTTGGGAAGGATTTTGGGGATTTTTTGGGGAGATTTTGGGGGATTTTAGGATTTTTTTGGGGGGATTTTGGGATTTTTTTGGGGGGATTTGGGGATTTTTTTGGGGGGGATTTTGGGGGATTTTTGGGATTTTTTGGGGGGGATTTTGGGGGATTTTTTTGGGGGGATTTTGGGGATTTTTGTGGGGGGATTTTGGGGGATTTTTGGGTTTTTTTGGGGGGGATTTTGGGGGATTTTTGTGATTTTTTTGGGAGGATTTGGGATTTTTTTGGGGGGGGATTTTGGGGGTTTTTGGGATTTTTTGGGGGGGATTTTTTTGGGGGGATTTTGGGGATTTTTGGGGGGGATTTTGGGGTTTTTTGGGGGGGATTTTGAGGAGATTTTGGGGATTTTTGGGGAGGGATTTTGGGGGGATTTTGGGGTTTTTTTGGGGTGCTCAGCACAGATCCTGCTCCTCTCCAAAACCATGAAATATTTATTCCAAGAGAGTCCAGGGGGGATTTTGGGGGATTTGGGGGATTTTTGGGAATTTTTTGGGGGATTTTGGGGGGAATTTGGGATTTTTTTGGGAGGATTTGGGATTTTTTTGGGAAGGATTTGGGATTTTTTTGAGGATTATTTTGAGATTTTTTGGGGGGAATTTTGAGATTTTTTGGGGGGGATTTGGGGGATTTTTTTGGGGATTTTGGGATTTTTTGGGGGGGATTTTCGGGGATTTGGGGGATTTTTTTGGGGAGATTTTGGGGGATTTTAGGATTTTTTGGGGGGGGATTTTGGGGATTGTTTTGGGGAGATTTTGGGGGATTTTAGGATTTTGGGGGGGGATTTTGGGGATTTTTTGGGGGGATTTTAGGATTTTTTGGGGGGATTTTGGGGTTTTTTGGGGGGGATTTTGGTGATTTTTTTGGGAGGATTTGGGATTTTTTTGGGGGGGATTTTGGGGATTTTTTGGGGTTTTTTTTGGGGGGATTTTAGGATTTTTTGGGGGGGATTTTGGGAATTTTTTTTGGGGAGATTTTGGGGGATTTTAGGATTTTTTGAGGGGATTTTTGTGATTTTTTTGGGAGGATTTGCGATTTTTTGGGGGGGGATTTGGGGGATTTTTTGGGGGGATTTTGGGGGATTTTGGGGGATTTTTTGGGGGATTTTTTGGGGGTTTTTTTGGGGGGATTTTGGGGATTTTTTTGGGGGGATTTGGGGGGGATTTTGGGGATTTTTTGGGGTTTTTTTGGGGGGGATTTTGGGGGGTTTTGGGGATTTTTTGGGGGGGATTTTTGTGATTTTTTTGGGAGGATTTGGGATTTTTTTGGGGGAGATTTTGGGGGATTTTGGGGTGTTTTTGGGGGGATTTTGGGGATTTTTTTGGGGGTTTTTTTGGGGGGATTTTGGGGGATTTTGGGGATTTTTTTGGGGGGATTTTGGGGATTTTTTGGGGTTTTTTTTGGGAGGATTTGGGATTTTTTTTGGGGTGTTTTTGGGGTGTTTTGGGGCGTTTTTGGGGGGTCTCAGCGCAGATCCTGCTCGTCCCCTGGGATGCTCCTCTTGATCCGCAGCAGCAGCGACGTCAGCCACTGATCCAGGCGGGAGATGGAGTCAAATTCCTTCACCTAAACCGGGAAAAAAACCGGGAATTCCGGGAATTCCGGGAATTCCGAGGGCTGGGGGGGATTTGGGGAGATTTGGGGAGGGTTTGGGGGGATTTGGGGAGATTTGGGGGGATTTGGGGAGATTTGGGGAGATTTTGGGGGGATTTGGGGAGATTTTGGGGAGATTTAGGGAGGGTTTGGGGGAATTTTAGGGGAGATTTGGGGGTTTGGGGGGATTTTGGGGGGATTTGGGGAGATTTTGGGGGGATTTTGAGGGAATTTTGGGGGGATTTTGGGGGGATTTGGGGAGATTTTGGGGGGATTTGGGGGGATTTTAGGGGAGATTTTGGGGGGATTTTGGGGAGATTTGGGGGGATTTTGGGGAGATTTGGGGAGATTTTGGGGGGATTTGGGGAGATTTTGGGGGGATTTGGGGAGATTTTGGGGGGATTTGGGGAGATTTGGGGAGATTTTGGGGGGATTTGGGGGGATTTGGGGGGGATTTGGGGGGAATTTGGGGAGATTTGGGGAGATTTTGGGGAGATTTGGGGAGATTTTGGGGGGATTTGGGGAGATTTTGGGAGGGTTTGGGGGAATTTTAGGGGAGATTTGGGGGTTTGGGGGGATTTTGGGGAGATTTGGGGAGATTTTGGGGGGATTTTGAGGGAATTTTGGGGGGATTTGGGGGGGATTTTGGGGGGATTTGGGGGGGATTTTGAGGGAATTTTGGGGGCATTTGGGGGGATTTTGAGGGAATTTTGGGGGGGATTTTGAGGGAATTTTGGGGGGGATTTTGAGGGAATTTGGGGGGATTTTGGGGGGATTTTGAGGGAATTTTGGGGGTTTTTGGGGGATTTTATGGGAATTTTGGGGGGATTTGGGGGGATTTTGAGGGAATTTTGGGAGGATTTTGGGGGGGATTTTGAGGGAATTTTGGGGGGATTTTTGAGGGAATTTTGGGGGGGATTTGGGGGGGATTTTGGGGGGATTTTGAGGGAATTTTGGGGGGGGATTTTGACGGAATTTTGGGGGGATTTGGGGGGGATTTTGAGGGAATTTGGGGGGGATTTTGAGGGAATTTGGGGGGGGATTTTGAGGGAATTTTGGGGGGATTTTGAGGGAATTTTGGGGGGATTTTGGGGGGATTTGGGAGGATTTTGGGGGGATTTTGAGGGAATTTTGGGGGGATTTTGGGGGGGGATTTTGAGGGAATTTTGGGGGGGATTTTTTTTGGAATTTGGGGGGGATTTTGGGGGGATTTGGGGGGAATTTTGGGGGGATTTGGGGGGATTTTGAGGGAATTTTGGGGGGATTTTTGAGGGAATTTTGGGGGGATTTGGGGGGGATTTTGAGGGGATTTGGGGGGGATTTTGAGGGGATTTGGGGGGGATTTGGGGGGGATTTTGGGGGGATTTGGGGGGATTTGGGAGGATTTTGGGGTTCCCCACGTACGGCGTCCGTGAAGGCGTCGACGTTCTGCTCCTCGTGCGCGTCCAGGATCTTCTGGGGAGGGGAGGAGGAGGAGGAGGAGGAGGGTGAGGAGGAGGAGGAGGAGGGTGAGGAAGGCTCAGAGAGAGCTCCGGCTCTCCACAGCCTCCCCTGGATCCGGGCCAGGATTTGGGGACGATCCCGGAGGAGGATGAAGGAGGAGGATGAAGGAGGAGGAGGAGGAGGATGAAGGAGGAGGAGGATGAAGGAGGAGGATGAAGGAGGAGGATGAAGGAGGAGGAGGAGGATGAAGGAGGAGGATGAAGGAGGAGGAGGAGGAGGATGAAGGAGGAGGAGGAGGAAGGAGGAGGAGGAAGGAGGAGGAGGAGGAGGAGGAGGAGGAGGAGGAGGAGGAGGAGGAGGATGAAGGAGGAGGATGAAGGAGGAGGATGAAGGAGGAGGAGGAGGAGGAGGAGGAGGATGGTGAGGATGAAGAAAAATGAAGGAGGAGGAGGAGGAGGAGGAGGAGGAGAAGGAAGAGGAGGAGGAAGAGGAGGAGGAGGATGAAGGAGGTGGAGGAGGATGAGGAAGATGAAGGAGGATGAGGAGGGCGATGAAGATGAGGAGGGTGAGGATGAGAAGGAGGAAGATGAAGGAGGATGAGGAGGAGGAGGGTGAGGAAGATGATGAGGAGGAGGAGGATGAAGAAGGAGAGGGAGGATGAGGAGGAGGAAGAAGAGGATGAGGATGAGGAGAGGGATGAGGAAGATGAAGAAGAGGAAGAAGAGGAGGAGGAAGAGGAGGAGAGGAAGAAGAGGATGAGGATGAGGGAAGATGAGGAGGAGGAAGATGAGGATGAGGAGAGCGATGAGGAGGATGAGGAGGAGGAAGAAGAGGAGGAGGAAGAAGAGGAGGAGATGAAGATGAGGATGAGGATGAGGGAAGATGAGGAGGAGGAAGATGAGGAGGATGAGGAGGGTGATGAAGGCTGACCTTGAGCAGTTTGCATTCCCGGGAGTCGGAGAAGGCCGGGAACATCTCCTCGTACCTCTGCACGGCCAGCTGGGAACAACAGCGGGAACAACAACGGGAACAACAACGGGAACAGCGGGAACAACAGCGGGAATAACAACGGGAATAACAACAGGAATAACAATGGGAATAACAGCGGGAATAACGGGAATAACAATGGGAACAACAACGGGAATAACAGCGGGAACAACAACAGGAAGAACAACAGGAACAGCGGGAATAACAATGGGAACAACAACGGGAACAACAACGGGAATAACAACGGGAATAACGGGAATAAGAACGGGAATAACAATGGGAATAACAGCGGGAATAACAATGGGAATAATGGGGAGAACAGTGGGAATAACAATGGGAATAAGAACAGGAATAACAATGGGAATAAGAACGGGAATAACAATGGGAATAACAGCGGGAATAACAGCGGGAATAACAGGAACAACAACGGGAATAACGGGGAGAACAGCGGGAATAACAACGGGAATAACAACGGGAATAACGGGAACAGCGGGAATAAGAACGGGAATAACAATGGAAATAACAACGGGAATAACAGTGGGAATAACAGCAGGAACAACAACGGGAAGAACAGGGAGAACAGCGGGAATAACAGCGGGAATAACAATGGGAATAACAGTGGGAATAACGGGAATAACAACGGGAATAACAACGGGAATAACAGGAACAGCGGGAATAGCAACAGGAATAACAGCGGGAACAACAACGGGAACAACAACGGGAATAACAACGGGAATAACAACGGGAACAACAACGGGAATGAAGGGAATAACAACGGGAATAACGGGGAGAACAGCGGGAACAACAGTGGGAATAACAGTGGGAATAACAATGGGAATAACGGGGAGAACAGCAGGAATAACAGCGGGAATAACAGGGATAACGGGAATAACGGGAATGGGAATAATGGGAACAATGGGAATAACGGGAGTGAGGGACAGGGGGACGGGGAGAGAGCCCCGGGCCTCCTATCCCAGCCCCTTCCCATTCCCACATTCCCATTCCCAAACCCCCATTCCCAACATTCCCAAACCCCCATTCCCACGTTCCCATTCCCAAACCCCCATTCCCAACATTCCCAAACCCCCATTCCCAACATTCCCACATTCCCAACATTCCCAACATTCCCAAATCCCCACATTCCGGTACCCGCGCGTTGAGGGTGTCGACGCAGCAGTGGCAGAGCGCGGGGAATGCTCTGATCCCAAATCCCCCATTCCCGATCCCCAATCCCAATCCCAAATCCCCCATTCCCAATCCCAAATCCCCAATCCCAAATCCCCCATTCCCAATCCCAAATCCCCAATCCCAAATCCCCCATTCCCAATCCCAAATCCCCCATTCCTGAATTTCCAACATTCCCAAATCCCCACGTTCCGGTACCCATGCGTTGAGGGTGTCGATGCAGCAGTGGCAGAGCGCGGGGAATGCTCCGATCCCAAATCCCCCATTCCCAATCCCAAATCCCCCATTCCCGAATTCCCAACATTCCCGACATTCCCGATGTTCCCCATGTTCCGGTACCCGTGCGTTGAGGGTGTCGACGCAGCAGTGGCAGAGCGCAGGAAATGCAGGGAATGCTCCGATCCCAAATCCCCAATCCCAAATCCCGAATTCCCAATCCCAAATCCCGAATTCCCAATCCCAAATCCCAAATCCCCAATCCCAAATCCCCCATTCCCAAATCCCCCAATCCCAATCCCAAATCCCGAATTCCCAATCCCAAATCCCCCATTCCCAATCCCCCATTCCCAATCCCAAATTCCCCATTCCCACATTCCCAACATTCCCGATGTTCCGGTACCCGTGTGTTGAGGGTGTCGACGCAGCAGTGGCAGAGCGCGGGGAATGCTCCGATCCCAAATCCCCAATCCCAGATCCCCCATTCCCAATCCCATTCCCAATCCCAAATCCCCCATTCCCAATCCCAAATTCCCAAATCCCTGATGTTCCCGTACCCGCGCGTTGAGGGTGTCGACGCAGCAGTGGCAGAGCGCGGCGCGCAGGAAATGCAGGGAACGCTCCGATCCCAAATCCCCAATCCCAAATCCCGAATTCCCAATCCCAAATCCCGAATTCCCAATCCCAAATCCCCCATTCCCACATTCCCAACATTCCCAAATCCCCACGTTCCGGTACCCGCGCGTTGAGGGTGTCGACGCAGCAGTGGCAGAGCGCGGGGAATGCTCCGATCCCAAATCCCCCATTCCCAATCCCCAATCCCAAATCCTCCATTCCCAATCCCCCATTCCCAATCCCAAATCCCCAATCCCATTCCCGATCCCAAATCCCCCATTCCCGATCCCATTCCCAATCCCAAATCCCCCATTCCCAATCCCATTCCCAACATTCCCAAATCCCCACGTTCCGGTACCCGCGCGTTGAGGGTGTCGACGCAGCAGTGGCAGAGCGCGGGGAATGCTCCGATCCCAAATCCCCCAATCCCAATCCCCATTCCCAATCCCAAATCTCCCATTCCCAATCCCAAATCCCCAATCCCAAATCCCCCATTACCAATCCCAAATCCCAAATCCCCAATCCCATTCCCACATTCCCGACGTTCCCGATGTTCCGGTACCCGTGCGTTGAGGGTGTCGACGCAGCAGTGGCAGAGCGCGGCGCGCAGGAAATGCTCCGATCCCAAATCCCCCATTCCCAATCCCAAATTCCCACATTCCCAATCCCATTCCCGATATTCCCGACATTCCCGATGTTCCGGTACCCGCGCGTTGAGGGTGTCGACGCAGCAGTGGCAGAGCGCGGGGAATGCTCCGATCCCAAATCCCCCATTCCCGATCCCATTCCCAATCCCAAATCCCCCATTCCCAATCCCCCATTCCCAATCCCAAATCCCCAATCCCATTCCCAATCCCAAATCCCCAATCCCATTCCCAATCCCAAATCCCCCATTCCCCCATTCCCAACATTCTCAACATTCCCGATGTTCCTGTACCCGTGCGTTGAGGGTGTCGACGCAGCAGTGGCAGAGCGCGGCGCGCAGGAAATGCTCTTTGGCTCCGTACTTGAGCAGGGGACTGTCCATGGCCACCGCCCCGACCTGCACCGGGAACAGTGGGAATGGCATCGGGAACAGCGGGAATGGCATCGGGAAACAACACCGGGAACAGCGGGAATGGCACCGGGAAACAACACTGGGAACAACAGGAAACAACACCGGGAACAGCGGGAAACAACACCGGGACAGCGGGAATGGCATCGGGAACAACGGGAATGGCATCGGGAAACAACACCGGGGACTGCGGGAAACAACACCGGGAACAGCGGGAAACAACACCGGGAACAGCGGGAATGGCACCGGGAAACAACACCGGGAACAGCGGGAATGGCACCGGGAAACAACACCGGGAACAGCGGGAATGGCACCGGGAATGGCACCGGGAACAGCGGGAATGGGATCGGGAAACAACACCGGGAACAACGGGAATGGCATCGGGAACAACGGGAATGGCATCGGGAAACAACACCGGGGACTGCGGGAAACAACACCGGGAACAGCGGGAAACAACACCGGGAACAGCGGGAATGGCACCGGGAAACAACACCGGGAACAGCGGGAATGGCATCGGGAACGGCATCGGGAACACTGGGAACAGCGGGAAACAACACCGGGAACAACGGGAAACAACACCGGGACAGCGGGAATGGCATCAGGAACGGCATCGGGAATGGCATCGGGAAACAACACCGGGAACAACAGGAAACAACACCGGGAACAACGGGAAACAACACCGGGAACAACGGGAAACAACACCGGGAACAACGGGAAACAACACCGGGAACAGTGGGAATGGCATCGGGAAACAACACCGGGAACAGCGGGAAACAACAACAACACCGGGAACAACGGGAAACAACACCGGGAACAATGGGAAACAACACCGGGAACAGCGGGAATGGGATCGGGAAACAACACCGGGCCAGCGGGAATGGCATCGGGAACGGCATCGGGAACAGCGGGAATGGCATCGGGAACAGCGGGAATGGCATCGGGAACAGCGGGAATGGCATCGGGAAACAACACCGGGCCAGCGGGAATGGCATCGGGAACGGCATCAGGAACAGCGGGAATGGCATCGGGAACAGCGGGAAACAACACCGGGAACAGCGGGAATGGCATCGGGAACAACGGGAAACAACACCGGGACAGCGGGAATGGCACCAGGAACAGTGGGAAACAACACTGGGAACAGCGGGAATGGGATTGGGATGAGATCAGGAATGGGAGGAAGAAGGAGGAGGAAGAGGAGGAAGAGGAAGATGATGAGCAGGAAGAGGGTGAGGATGAGGAAGAGGACAAGGAGGAAGAGGAAGATGAGGAAGAGGATGAGGAGAAAGAGGAGGAGGATGAGGAGGATGATGAAGGCCAGACCTGCTCGTAGATGTCGATAGGGAGGAGGAGGAGGAGGAGGAGGATGAGGAAGGGGATGAGGATGATGAGGAGGATGAGGAAGGGGGCGAGGATGATGAAGAGGATGAGGATGAGGATGACGAAGGCCAGACCTGCTCGTAGATGTCGATGGAGAGGGAAGAGGAGGAGGAGGAAGAGGATGAGGAAGGGGATGAGGATGAGGAGGATGAGGAGGATGAGGAGGATGAGGATGACGAAGGCCAGACCTGCTCGTAGATGTCGATGGAGAGGGAAGAAGAGGATGAGGAAGGGGATGAGGATGAGGAGGGTGAGGATGAGGATGATGAGGATGATGAAGGCCAGACCTGCTCGTAGATGTCGATGGAGAGGGAAGAAGAGGAGGAGGAAGAGGATGAGGAAGGGGATGAGGATGACGATGATGAGGAAGGGGATGAGGATGAGGATGATGAGGAGGATGAGGAGGATGATGAGGATGAGGATGAGGAAGGGGATGAGGATGAGGAGGATGAGGAGGATGAGGATGAGGATGACGAAGGCCAGACCTGCTCGTAGATGTCGATGGAGAGGGAAGGGGATGAGGATGACGATGATGAGGAAGGGGATGAGGATGAGGATGATGAGGAAGGGGATGAGGAGGATGAGGAGGATGAGGATGAGGATGACGAAGGCCAGACCTGCTCGTAGATGTCGATGGAGAGGGAGGAGGATGAGGAAGGGGGTGAGGATGAGGATGAGAAGGATGAGGATGAGGAAGGGGATGAGGAGGATGAGGATGAGGAGGATGAGGAGGATGATGAGGATGAGGATGAGGATGATGAGGATGACGAAGGCCAGACCTGCTCGTAGATGTCGATGGCGCGCGGGAACTGCTCGAGCTGCGCCGCGAACGCCGCCACCTTCAGCAGGCACTTATTGGCTGAGCTGGGAACGGGAACGGAGCCTGGATCCCGGAATTCCCGGAATTCCAGAGATCCCAGAGATCCCGGAAACCCAACTGGGAACGGAGCCTGGATCCCGGAATTCCCAGAATTCCCGGAATTCCCGAGATCCCAGAAATCCCGGAAACCCAACCGGGAACGGAGCCTGGATCCTGGAATTCCCGGAATTCCCGAGATCCCAGAGAACCCAGAGATCCCGGAGACCCCAGAGACCCAACCGGGAACGGAGCCTGGATCCCGGAGATCCCGGAATTCCCGAGATCCCAGAGATCCCGGAGACCCCAGAGACCCAACCGGGAACGGAGCCTGGATCCCAGAATTCCCAGAATTCCCGGAATTCCCGAGATCCCAGAGATCCCGGAGACCCTGGAAACCCAACCGGGAACGGAGCCTGGATCCCGGAAATCCCAGAATTCCCGGAATTCCCGAGATCCCAGAGATCCCGCAAACCCAACCGGGAACGGAGCCTGGATCCCGGAGATCCCGGAATTCCCGGAAATCCCAGAGATCCCAGAAACCCAACCGGGAACAGAGCCTGGATCCCAGAGATCCCAAAAAATCCCCAAAATCCCACCCCAAAAAATCCCAGAAATCCCAAAAATCCCAGAAATTCCCCCCAAAAAATCCCAGAAATCCCAAAAATCCCAGAAATTTCACCCCAAAAATCCCAGAAATCCCAAAAATCCCAGAAATTTCACCCCAAAAAATCCCAGAAACCCCAAAAATCCCAAAAATTCCACTCAAAAAAATCCAAGAAACCCCAAAAATCCCAGAAATTTCACCCAAAAATCAAAAAAATTCCCAAAATCCCCTCCAAAAAATCCCAAAAATCCCAGAAATTCCACCCAAAACCTCCCAGAAACCCCAAAAATCCCAGAAATCCCAAAAATCCCAGAAATTCCCCCCAAAAAATCCCAGAAATCCCAAAAATCCCAGAAATTCCACCCAAAAAAATCCCAGAAATCCCAAAAATCCCCAAAATTCCACCCCAAAAAAGCCAAGAAATCCCCAAAATCCCAGAAATTCCACCCAAAACCTCCCAGAAATCCCAAAAATCCCAGAAATTCCCCCCAAAAAATCCCAGAAATCCCAAAAATCCCTGAAATTTCACCCAAAAATCCCAAAAATTCCCAAAATCCCCCCCAAAAATCCCAGAAATTCCCGAAATTCCACCCAAAAATCCCCAAAATCCCCAAAATCCCCAAAATCCCCCCCAAAAATCCCAGAAATTCCCGAAATTCCACCCAAAAATCCCAAAAATCCCCAAAATCCCCCCCCCAAAAATCCCAGAAATTCCCAAAATCCCCCCCAAAAAATCCCAAAAATCCCCGAAATTCCACCCAAAACCTCCCAGAAACCCCAAAAATTCCCGAAATTCCACCCCAAAAAATCCAAAAATTCCAACCAAAACCATCTCAGAAACCCCAAAAATTCTGGAAATTCCCCCCAAAAAATCCCAGAAATCCCCAAAATCCCAGAAATTCCCCCCAAAAATCCCCAAAATCCCAGAAATTCCACCCAAAAAAATCCCAAAAATCCCCGAAATTCCACCCAAAAATCCCAAAAATTCCAAAAATCCCCAAAATCCCCCCCAAAAAATCCCAAAAATCCCCAAAATTCCCCCCCAAAAAATCCCAAAAATCCCAGAAATTTCACCCAAAACCTCCCAGAAACCCCAAAAAAACCCAAAATTCCACCCAAAAAATCCCAGAAATCCCAAAAATCCCAGAAATTCCCCCCAAAAAATCCCAGAAATCCCAAAAATCCCAGAAATTTCACCCAAAAATCCCAAAAATTCCAAAAATCCCCAAAATCCCCCCCAAAAAACCCCAAAAATCCCAGAAATTCCCCCCAAAAAATCCCAAAAATTCCACCCAAAATTCCCGAAAATCCCCGAAATTCCACCCAAAAAATCCCAAAATTCCCGGAAATTCCCCCGGGATTCCCCCGGAAGGTTCCGGAAGGCGCCCGGGGCGGGAATTCGGGACCCCCCGGAATTCCGGGGTTTTTGGGATTCCTGGGATTTGGGGAATTCCGGGGTTTTTGGGATTCCTGGGATTTGGGGAATTCCGGGGTTTTTGGGATTCCTGGGATTTGGGGAATTCCGGGGTTTTTGGGATTCCTGGGATTTTGGGGAATTCCGGGATTTTTGGGATTCCTGGGATTTGGGGAATTCCGGGATTTTTGGGATTCCTGGGATTTGGGGAATTCCGGGGTTTTTGGGATTCCTGGGATTTGGGGAATTTCGGGATCCGGTACCTGGTGGATTCCTCCCCTCTGTAGTAATCGGCCGCCTGCTCGTAGTGCGCGATGGCCTGGGGGAAAAATGGGGAGAAAACGGGGAAAAATGGGAAAAGTGGGAAAAAAATGGGAATTTGGGGAAAAAAATGGGGAAAATGGGGAAAAAAATGGGGAAAATGGGGAAAAAAATGGGGAAAAAAATGGGAATTTGGGGAAAAAATGCGGAAAAATGGGAATTTTGGGGAAAAAAAATGGGAATTTTGGGGAAAAAAAATGGGGAAAATGGGAAAAAAAAATGGGAAAAAATGGGGAGAAAATGGGGAAAAAATTGGAAAAAAATGGGAAAAATGGGAAAAAAATGGGAAAAATGGGAATTTTGGGGACAAAAAATGGGGAAAATGGGGAAAATGGGAATTTTGGGAAAAAAAAATGGGAAAAATGGGGAAAAAAATGGGAAAAAATGGGGGGAAAATGGGGAAAAAATGGGGAAAATGGGAAAAAATGGGAAAAATGGGAAAAAATGGGAAAAATGGGAAAAAAATGGGAATTTTGGGGAAAAAAAAGGGAAAAAAATGGGAAATTTGGGGAAAAAAAAGGGAAAAAAAATGGGAAGAATGGGGGAAAAATGGGGAAAAAAAGGAAAAAAAAATGGGAATTTTGGGGAAAAAATGGGGAAAAATGGGGAAAATGGGGAAAAATGGGAAAAAAATGGGAATTTTGGGGAAAAAATGGGAATTTTGGGGAAAAAAATGGGGAAAATGGGAAAAAATGGGAATTTTGGGGAAAAAAAAGGGAAAAAAAATGGGAAAAATGGGGGGAAAATGGGGGAAAAAGTGGGAAAAATGGGGAAAAAATGGGGAAAATGGGGAAAAATGGGAATTTTGGGGAAAAAAATGGAGAAAATGGGAAAAAAATGGGAAAAAATGGGGGAAAATGGGGAAAAAATGGGAAAAAAATGGGAAAAAAATGGGAAAAATGGGGAAAAAATGGGAAAAATGGGGAAAAAAATGGGGAAAAAATGGGGGAAAAATGGGGAAAAAAATTGGAATTTTGGGGAAAAAAATGGGAAAAATGGAAAAAATGGAAAAAAAATGGGGAAAAAATGGGGAAAAAATGGGAAAAATGGGAAAAATGGGAAAAAAATGGGAATTTGGGGGAAAAAAATGGGAAAAATGGGAAAAAATTGGGAATTTTGGGGAAAAAAATGGGAATTTTGGGGAAAAATGGGAATTTTGGGGAAAAAATGGGGAAAAATGGGAATTTGGGGGAAAAAAAATGGGAATTTAGGGGAAAAATGGGAATTTTGGGGAAAAAATGGGGAAAAAATGGGAATTTTGGGGAAAAAAAATGGGAATTTAGGGGAAAAAAAATGGGAATTTTGGGGAAAAAAATGGGGAAAATGGGAAAAAATGGGAATTTTGGGGAAAAAAAAGGGAAAAAAAATGGGAAAAATGGGGGAAAAATGGGGAAAAAAGGAAAAAAATGGGAATTTTGGGGAAAAAATGGGAATTTTGGGGAAAAAAATGGGGAAAATGGGAAAAAAAGGGAATTTTGGGGAAAAAAATGGGAAAAATGGAAAAAATGGGGAAAAATCGGGAAAAAAACGGGAAAAATGGGAAAAAAATGGGAATTTTGGGGAAAAAAAAGGGGGAAAAAATGGGAAAAATGGGGGAAAAATGGGGAAAAAAAGGGAAAAAAAATGGGAATTTTGGGGAAAAAATGGGAAAAATGGGGAAAATGGGGAAAAATGGGAAAAAAATGGGAAAAAATGGGAAAAAATGGGAATTTTGGGGAAAAAAAGGAGGAAAAAATGGGGAAAAATGGGAAAAATGGGGAAAAAATTGGGGAAAAATGGGGAAAAAACGGGGAAAAATGGGAAAAATGGGAAAATAAATGGGAATTTTGGGAAAAAAATGGGAAAAATGGGAAAAATGGGAATTTTGGGGAAAAAAGGAAAAAAAAATGGGAAAAATGGGAAAAAAAATGGGGAAAAATGGGAAAAAAATTGGGAAAAAATGGGAAAATCTGGGAAAAAAATGGGAAAAATGGGGAAAAAAATGGGAATGGAAAAAAAGATGGGGAAAAAATGGGAAAATCGAGAAAAAAGGGAAAAATGGGGAAAAAAATGGGAAAAAAACGGGGAAAAATGGGAAAAAAATGGGAAAAATGGGAAAAAAAATGGGAAAATCTGGGCTCAGATCCTGGGAAATCCCAGGGGGAAAAGCCAGGAAATGGGAAAAATGGGAAAAAAATGGGGAAAAAAATGGGAAAAATGGGAAAAAAAATGGGAAAAATGGGAAAATCTGGGAAAAATCTGGGAAAAAAAGGGGAAAAAAAGGGGAAAAATGGGAAAAACCTGGGAAAACCTGGGAAAAACCTGGGAAAATCTGGGAGAAATCTGGGAAAACCTGGAAAAAAAAGGGGAAAAATGGGAAAAAACCTGGGAAAACCTGGGAAAAACTGGGAAAAATTGGGAAAAGTGGGAAAAAACTGGGAAAAATCTGGGAATAAGCTGGGAAAATCTGGAAAAAAAAGAGGAAAAAAGGGAAAAACCTGGGAAAATCTGGGAAAACCTGGAAAAAAAAGGGCAAAACCTGGGAAAAAAAGGGAAAACCTGGAAAAATCTGGGAATAAGCTGGGAAAATCTGGAAAAAAAAGGGGAAAAAAGGGAAAATCTGGGAAAATCTGGGAATAACGTGGGGAAGTCTGGAAAAAAAAGTGGAAAAAAGGGAAAAACCTGGGAAAATCTGGGAGAAATCTGGGAAAAAATGGGAAAAACCTGGGAAAAACTGGGAATGAACTGGGAAAACCTGGAAAAAAAAGGGGAAAAATGGGAAAAACCTGGGAAAATCTGGGAATAAGCTGGGAAAACCTGGGAAAACCTGGAAAAAAAAGTGAAAAAAAGGAAAAACCTGGGAAAATCTGGGAATAAACTGGGGAAATCTGGGAAAAAAAGGGAAAAAAGGGGAAAGGGAAAATCTGGGAAAAATCTGGGAATAAGCTGGGAAAACCTGGGAAAAATTGGGAAAAAAGGGAAAAACCTGGGAAAATCTGGGAATAAGCTGGGAAAATCTGGGGAAAATTGGGAAAAGTGGGAAAAACCTGGGAAAACCTGGGAAAAATCTGGGAAAATCTGGGAAAAAATGGAAAAAATCTGGGAGAAATCTGGGAAAAAAGGGGAAAAACTGGGAAAAATTGGGAAAAGTGGGAAAAACTGGGAGAAATCTGGGAAAACCCTGGGAAAATCTGGGAAAACCTGGGAAAAAAAGTGGAGAAAAGGGAAAAACTGGGAAAATCTGGGAATAAACTGGGAATAAACTGGGAAAAATTGGGAAAAAAAAGGGAAAAAAAGGAAAAACCTGGGAAAATCTGGGAATAAACTGGGAAAATCTGGGGAAAATTGGGAAAAAAAGGGGAAAAAAGGGAAAAACCTGGGAAAATCTGGGAAAAAATCTGGGAATAAGCTGGGAAAACCTGGAAAAAAAAGGGGAAAAATGGGAAAAAACCTGGGAAAATCTGGGGAAAATTGGGAAAAGTGGGAAAAAATGGAAAAAATCTGGGAAAAAAGGGGAAAAACTGGGAAAAATTGGGAAAAGTGGGAAAAACCTGGGAAAAGTGGGAAAAACTGGGAGAAATCTGGGAAAAACTGGGAAAAATTGGGAAAAGTGGGAAAAACCTGGGAAAATCTGGGAATAAACTGGGGAAACCTGGAGAAAGAAGGGGAAAAAAGGGAAAATCTGGGAAAAATCTGGGAATAAACTGGGAAAATCTGGGGAAAAATGAAAAAAATCCGGGAGAAATCTGGGAAAAAAGGGGAAAACCTGGGAAAAACCTGGGAGAAATCTGGGAAAACCTGGAAAAAAAAGGGGAAAAAAGGGAAAAACCCGGGGAAATCTGGGAATAAGCTGGGAAAAATTGGGAAGACCTGGAAAAAAAAAGTGGAAAAGGGGAAAAACCTGGGAAAATCTGGGAAAAACCTGGGAAAACCTGGAAAAAAAAGGGAAAAACCTGGGGAAATCTGGGAAAAACCTGGGAAAACCTGGAAAAAAATGGGAAAAACCTGGGAAAATCTGGGAAAAACCTGGGAAAACCTGGAAAAAAATGGGAAAAACCTGGGGAAATCTGGGAAAACCTGGAAAAAAAAGGGCAAAACCTGGGAAAAAAAGGGAAAACCTGGAAAAATCTGGGAATAAGCTGGGAAAATCTGGAAAAAAAAGGGAAAAAAGGGAAAAACCTTGGAAAATCTGGGAAAAACTGGGAAAAAAAAGGGGAAAAAGGGAAAAATGTGAGAAAAATCTGGGAATAAGCTGGGAAAAACTGGGAAAACCTGGGAAAGAAAGGGGAAAACCTGTGAAAATCTGGGAAAAACTGGGAAAACCTGGAAAAAAAGGGAAAAACCTGGGAAAAATCTGGAAAAAAAAGGGGAAAAAATGGAAAAACCTGGGAAAATCTGGGAAAACCTGGAAAAAAAAGGGGAAAAAGGGAAAAACCTGGGAAAAATCTGGGAATAAGCTGGGAAAATCTGAGAAAAAAAGGGAAAAAAGGGAAAAGGGAAAATCTGGGAAAAATCTGGGAATAAGCTGGGAAAACCTGGGAGAAATTGGGAAAAAAGGGAAAAACCTGGGAAAATCTGGGAATAAGCTGGGAAAATCTGGGGAAAATTGGGAAAAGTGGGAATATCTGGGAAAACCTGGGAAAAATCTGGGAATAAACTGGGAAAACCTGGAAAAAAAAGAGAAAAAATGGGAAAAGCCTGGGAAAATCTGGGAAAAACTGGGAAAAAAAGGGAAAAACCTGGGAAAATCTGGGAATAACATGGGAAAACCTGGAAAAAAATGGGAAAAACCTGGGAAAATCTGGGAAAAACCTGGGAAAACCTGGAAAAAAATGGGAAAAACCTGGGGAAATCTGGGAAAAACCTGGGAAAACCTGGAAAAAAATGGGAAAAACCTGGGGAAATCTGGGAAAAATCTGGGAAAATCTGGGAAAATCTGGGTTTGGAATCCCCAGGGTGGGAGCAGAATTCCCGGGGGAAGGGAATGGGGAGGCAGGAGAGGATGAACGGGAGGGAAAGGGTTAAAAGGAGCTGAAATTCCCGGAGAAATTCCAGGAATGGCAAAATTCCCGGATTTTTGTGGCCCCGGATTCCCGCGGCTCCGGCCGCCCCCGCTCCAGCTGCTCCCAAAAAAACCCAGGGAAATCCAAAATAAACGGGAAATGCAGGGAGAAAATGGGAAATGGAACGGAAATCGGGGGAATTCACCCCAAAAAACACAGGGAAATCAAAAAAAACCCCACAAAAATCCCAGGAAAATCCAAAATTCCCAAAAAAATCCCAAAAAAACCCCAGGAAAATCCCAAAGAACCCCAGGGAAATCAACAATTCCCAGAAAAATCCCCCAAAAACTCCAGGAAGATCCCAAAAAAACCCCAGGAAAATCCAAAAATTCCCAGGAAAATCCCCCAAAAATTCCAGGAAAATCCTCAAAAAAACCCAGGGAAATCCAAAATTCCCAGGAAAATTCCCAAAAAACTCCAAGAAAATCCCAAAAAATCCCAGGGAAAGGCCAAAATAAACGGGAAATGCAAGGAGAAAATGGGAAATGGAACGGAAATCGGGGGAATTCACCCCAAAAAACACAGGGAAATCAAAAAAAACCCCACAAAAATCCCAGGAAAATCCCAAATTCCCAGGAAAATCCAAAAAACTCCAAGAAAATCCGAAAAAAACCCAGGGAAAGGCCAAAATAAACGGGAAATGCAGGGAGAAAATGGGAAATGGAACGGGATTCGGGGGAATTCACCCCAAAAAACACCAGGAATTAAAAAATTCCCAGGAAAATTCCCAAGAAACTCCAGGAAAATCCCCCAAAAACCCCAGGAAAATCCAAAAAAAAGCCCAGAAAATTCCCAAATCCCAGAAAAATCCTCAAAAAACTCCAAGAAAATCCCAAAAAACCCCAGGAAAATCCAAAATTCCCAAAAAAATCCCCAAAAACCCCAGGGAAATCCCAAAAACCCCAGGAAAATCCCAAAAACCCCAGGAAAATCCCAAAAAAACCCCATGAAAATCCAAAATTCCCAGGAAAATTCCCAAAAAAACCCAGGAAAATCCCAAAGAACCCCAGGAAAATCTAAAATTCCCAGAAAAATTCCCAAAAACTCCAAGAAAATCGCCAAAAAAACCCAGGGAAATCCAAAATTCCCAGGAAAATCCCCCAAAAACCCCCAGGAAAATCCCAAAGAACCCCAGGAAAATCCCAAAAACCCCAGGAAAATCTAAAATTCCCAGGAAAATTCCCAAAAAACTCCAAGAAAATCCCCCAAAAATCCAGGAAAATCCAAAATTCACAGGAAAATTCCCCCAAAAAACCCCAGGGAAAGCCCAAAATAAACGGGAAATGCAAGGAGAAAATGGGAAATGGAACGGAATTCGGGGAAATTCACCCCAAAAAACCCCAAGAAAAGAAAACATTCCAAGGAAAATTCCCAAAAAACTCCAGGAAAATCCCAAAAAATCCCAGAAAATTCCCAAATCCCAGAAAAATCCTCAAAAAACTCCAGGAAAATCTAAAATTCCCAGAAAAATTCCCAAAAAAACTCCAAGAAAATCCCCCCAAAAACCCAGGGAAATCCAAAATTCCCAAAAAAATCCCAAAAAACCCCAGGGAAAGCCCAAAATAAACGGGAAATGCAGGGAGAAAATGGGAAATGGAACAGAATTTGGGGAAATTCACCCCAAAAAACACAGGGAAATCAAAAAAAAACCCAGGAAAATTTCAAATTCCCAGGAAAATCCCAAAAAACCCCAGGAAAATCCCAAATTCCCAGGAAAATCCCCAGAAAAACCCAGGGAAATAAAAAAAAACCCCACAAAAATCCCAGGAAAATCCCAAATTCCCAGGAAAATCCCCAAAAACCCCAGGGAAATCCCAAAAACCCCAGGAAAATCCCAAAAACCCCAGGAAAATCCCAAAAACCCCAGGAAAATCCCAAAAAAACCCCATGAAAATCCCAAATTCCCAGGAAAATTCCCAAAAAAACCCAGGAAAATCCCAAAGAACCCCAGGAAAATCTAAAATTCCCAGAAAAATTCCCAAAAAAACTCCAAGAAAATCCCCAAAAAAACCCAGGGAAATCCAAAATTCCCAAAAAAATCCCAAAAAACCCCAGGAAAATCCCAAAAAACTCCAAGAAAATCCCAAAAAAACCCAGGGAAAGCCCAAAATAAACGGGAAATGCAGGGAGAAAATGGGAAATGGAACGGAAATCGGGGGAATTCACCCCAAAAACCACAGGGAAATCCAAAAAAACCCCAGGAAAATCCAAAAAAACCCCACAAAAATCCCAGGAAAATCCCAAATTCCCAGGAAAATCCCAAAAAACTCCAAGAAAATCCCCCCAAAAACCCAGGGAAATCCAAAATTCCCAAAAAAATCCCAAAAAAACCCAGGGAAAGCCCAAAATAAACGGGAAATGCAGGGAGAAAATGGGAAATGGAACGGAAATCGGGGGAATTCACCCCAAAAAACCCAGGGAATTAAAAAATTCCCAGGAAAATTCCCAAAATACTCCAGGAAAATCCCCCAAAAAACCCAGGGAAATCCCAAAAAACCCCAGGGAAATCCCAAAAACCCCCAAGGAAACCCGAAAAATCCCAGGAAAATCCAAAATTCCCAGGAAAATCCACCCAAAAACTCCAGGAAAATCCAAAAAAATTCCAGGAAAATCCAAAATTCCCAGAAAAATTCCCAAAAAACTCCAAGAAAATCCCAAATTCCCAGGAAAATCCCCCCAAAATTCCAGGAAAATCCCAAAAAACCCCAGGAAAATCCAAAATTCCCAGGAAAATCCCCAAAAACTCCAGGAAAATCCCAAATTCCCAGGAAATTCCCCCAAATCCTGGTTTTCCGGAGCGGGGGAGGGGAGGGCGGCGTTTCCCGGGCTTTTCCAGGATTTTTTTGGGATTTTTTTCCAGGAATTTTTTTGGGATTTTCCCTGAGTTTTTCCTGGATTTTCCCTGGATTTTTCTGGGATTTTTCCAGTATTTTCCCTGAATTTTTCTGGGATTTTCCCTGGATTTTTCCAGGACTTTCCCTGGATTTCCCTGGACTTTCCTGGAATTTTTCCCAGGTTTTTCCCGGATTTCCCTGAATTTTCCAGGATTTTCCTGGGATTTTTCCAGGATTTTTCTAGCAAAATTTTTCCAGAATTTTCCCAGGATTTTCCAGGATTTTCTGGGATTTTTCCCAGACTTCCTTTGATTTTCCAGGAATTTTCCCAGGATTTTCCCAGAAATTTTCCCAGGATTTTTCAGGAATTTTTCCAGGATTTTCCTGGGATTTTTCCCTGGATTTTCCTGGGATCTTTCCCAGATTTCCTTTGATTTTCCAGGAATTTTTCCGGGATTTTTCCAGGAATTTTTCTGGGATTTTCCTGGGGTTTCCCCATGATTTTCCCAGGATTTTCCCCAGGAATTTTTCCAGGAATTTTTCCGGGATTTTCCTCGGATTTTTCCGGGATTTTTCCCAGGATTTTCCCAGGATTTCCCCCGAGATTTTTCCCAGGATTTTTCCCAGGATTTTTCTGGGATTTTCCCGGGATTTTTCCCAGGATTTTCCCAAGATTTTTCCCAGGATTTTCCTGGGAATTTTTCCAGGATTTTTCCCAGGATTTTTCTGGGATTTTCCTGGGATTTTTCCCATAATTTTCCCAGGACTTTTCCCAGGAATTTTCCCAGGATTTTTCCCAGGATTTTCCCAGAATTTTCCCAGGATTTCCCAGGATTTCCCCGATATTTTTCCGGGATTTCCCGGGATGTTTTCTCAGGATTTCCCAGGATTTTTCTGGAATTTTCCCAGGATTTCCCAATATTTTCCCGGGATTTTTCCGGGATGTTTTCCTGGGATTTTCCCAGAATTTTCCCAGGATTTCCCGGGATTTTTCCGGGATGTTTTCCCAGGATTTTCCAGGATGTTTTCTCAGGATTTCCCGGGATTTTCCCGGGATGTTTTCCCGGGATTTTCCCCGAATTTTCTCAGGATTTCCCAGGATTTTTCCAGGAATTTTCCCAGGATTTTTCTGGGATTTCCCAGGATTTCCCGGGATTTTCCAGGATGCTTTCTCAGGATTTCCCGGGATTTTTCCGGGATGTTTTCCCGGGATTTCCCGGGATGTTTTCTCAGGATTTCCCAGGATTTTTCCGGGATGTTTTCCCGGGATTTTCCCAGAATTTTCCCAGGATTTCCCGGGATTTTTCCAGGATTTCCCGGGATTTTTCCGGGATTTTTCCGGGATGTTTTCTCAGGATTTCCCGGGATTTTTCCAGGATTTCCCGGGATTTTTCCGGGATGTTTTCCCGGGATTTCCCGGGATGTTTTCTCAGGATTTCCCAGGATTTTTCCGGGATGTTTTCCCGGGATTTCCCGGGATGTTTTCTCAGGATTTCCCGGGATTTTTCCGGGATGTTTTCCCGGGATTTTTCCAGAATTTTCCCAGGATTTCCCGGGATTTTTCCGGGATTTTTCCGGGATGTTTTCTCAGGATTTCCCGGGATTTTCCCGGGATGTTTTCCTGGGATTTTTCCAGAATTTTCCCAGGATTTCCCGGGATTTTTCCGGGATTTTTCCGGGATTTTTCCGGGATGTTTTCTCAGGATTTCCCGGGATTTTTCCAGGATTTTTCCGGGATGTTTTCTCAGGATTTCCCGGGATTTTTCCAGGATTTCCCGGGATTTTTCCGGGATTTTTCCGGGATGTTTTCTCAGGATTTCCCGGGATTTTTCCAGGATTTCCCGGGATTTTCCCGGGATTTTTCCGGGATTTCACCTTCTCCATGTCCAGCAGGTCGCTCTCGTAGATCTCGGCGATGGCGACGTGCTGCCGGGCAGCCATGGTGAAACGGCCCTGGAAAAACGGGAATGGGAAAAACCGGGAATGGGACGGGGGAAAAACCGGGAATATTCCATGGGAATAACGGGAATATTCCATGGGAATAACGGGAATGGGACGGGGGAAAACCGGGAATGGAATGGGGGAATAACCGGGAATGGGACGGGGGAAAAACCGGGAATGGGATGGGGGAAAACAGGGAATGGAATGGGGGAAAAACCGGGAATGGGACGGGGGAAAAACCGGGAATGGGACGGGGGAAAACAGGGAATGGAATGGGGGAAAAACCGGGAATGGGACGGGGGAAAAACCGGGAATATTCCATGGGAAAAACCGGGAATGGGACGGGGGAAAAACCGGGAATATTCCATGGGAAAAACCGGGAATGGGATGGGGGAAAACAGGGAATGGAATGGGGGAATAACGGGAATGGGACGGGGGAAAAACTGGGAATATTCCATGGGAATAACGGGAATGGGACGGGGGAAAACAGGGAATGGGCCTTGGGAATAACCGGGAATGGGACGGGGGAAAAACGGGAATATTCCATGGGAATAACCGGGAATGGGATGTGGGAATAACGGGAATATTCTGTGGGAATAACGGGAATATTCCATGGGAATAACGGGAATGGGATGTGGGAATAACGGGAATGGGACGGGGGAATAACCGGGAATGGGACGGGGGAAAAACGGGAATATTCCATGGGAATCACGGGAATGGGACGGGGGAAAACCGGGAATGGAATGGGGGAATAATCGGGAATGGGACGGGGGAAAAACCGGGAATATTCCATGGGAAAAACCGGGAATGGGACGTGGGAATAACGGGGATATTCCATGGGAAAAACCGGGAATGGAATGTGGGAATAACGGGAATGGGATGTGGGAATAACGGGAATGGGACGGGGGAAAAACCGGGAATGGGACGTGGGAATAACGGGGATATTCCATGGGAAAAACCGGGAATGGAATGTGGGAATAACGGGAATGGGATGTGGGAATAACGGGAATGGGACGGGGGAAAAACCGGGAATGGGACGTGGGAATAACGGGGATATTCCATGGGAAAAACCGGGAATGGGATGTGGGAAAACCGGGAATGGGACAGGGGAAAAACCGGGAATGGGACGGGGGAAAAACCAGGATGGGACAGGGGAAAAATGGGAATGGGACGGGGGAATAACCGGAATATTCCATGGGAAAAACCGGGAATGGGATGTGGGAATAACGGGAATGGGACGTGGGAATAACGGGAATGGGATGTGGGAATAACGGGAATATTCTGTGGGAAAAACCGGGAATATTCCATGGGAATAACGGGAATGGGACGGGGCAAAACCGGGAATGGGACGGGGGAAAACCGGGAATATTCCATGGGAATAACGGGAATATTCCATGGGAATAACCGGGAATGGGACGGGGGAAAAACCGGGAATGGGACGGGGGAATAACGGGAATGGGACGGGGGAAAAACCGGGAATATTCCATGGGAAAAACCGGGAATGGGACGTGGGAATAACGGGGATATTCCATGGGAAAAACCGGGAATGGAATGTGGGAATAACGGGAATGGGATGTGGGAATAACGGGAATGGGATGTGGGAAAAACCGGGAATATTCCATGGGAATAACGGGAATGGGATGTGGGAATAACGGGAATGGGATGTGGGAAAACCGGGAATGGGACGTGGGAATAACGGGGATATTCCATGGGAAAAACCGGGAATGGGATGTGGGAATAACGGGAATGGGATGTGGGAATAACGGGAATATTCTGTGGGAATAACGGGAATATTCCATGGGAATAACGGGAATGGGACGGGGCAAAACCGGGAATGGGACGGGGCAAAACCGGGAATGGGACGGGGGAATAACCGGAATATTCCATGGGAATAACGGGAATGGGATGGGGGAAAAACCGGGAATGGGATGTGGGAATAACGGGAATGGATGGGGGAAAACAGGGAATGGGACGGGGGAAAAACCGGGAATGGAATGTGGGAATAACGGGAATGGGACGGGGGAAAACCGGGAATGGGACGGGGGAAAAACCGGAATATTCCATGGGAATAACGGGAATGGGATGTGGGAAAAACCGGGAATGGAATGTGGGAGTAACGGGAATGGGACGGGGGAAAACCGGGAATGGGATGTGGGAAAAACCGGGAATATTCCATGGGAATAACCGGGAATGGGACAGGGGAAAACCGGGAATGGGACGGGGGAAAACAGGGAATGTTCCGTGGGAAAAACCGGGAATGTTCCGTGGGAAAAACCGGGAATGGTCCATGGGAAAATGAGATTTTGGGTGAGAATTCCAGGGAAAAAAATTCCAGGTGGGAATTTCTAGGTGAGAATTTTGGGAGGGAAATTCCAGTTGGGAAATTCCAGGTGGGAATTTTGGGTGGGAATCTCGGGTGGGAATTTCCAGGTGGGAATTTGAAATTCCAGTTGGGAATTTCGGGTGGGAATTTTGGGTGGGAATTCCAAATTCCAGCTGGCAATTCCTGGTGGGAATTTTGGGTGGGAATTCCAGGTGGGAATTTTGGGCGGGAATTCCAGGTTGGAAATTCCAGGTGGGAATTCCGGGTGGGAATTTTGAATTCCAGCCAGGAATTTCTGGGTGGGAATTCCGGGTGGGAATTTCCACTTGGGAATTCCGAATTCCAGCTGGGAATTCCGGCTGGGAATTCCGGCTGGGAATCCCGGGTGGGAATTTTGGGTGGGAATTTTGGGTGGGAATTTCCAGTTGGGAATTCCAACTGGGAATTCCGGCTGGGAATTTTGAATTCCGGCTGGGAATCCCGGGTGGGAATTTTAGGTGGGAATTTTGGGTGGGAATTTTGGGTGGGAATTTCCAATTGGGAATTTCCAGTTGGGAATTCCGGGTGGGAATCCCGGGTGGGAATTCCGGGTGGGAATTTTGGGTGGGAATTTTGGGTGGGAATTTTGGGTGGGAATTTCCAATTGGGAATTTCCAGTTGGGAATTCCGGGTGGGAATCCCGGGTGGGAATTTTGGGTGGGAATTTTGGGTGGGAATTTTAAATTCCAGTTGGGAATTTTGGGTGGGAATTTTGGGTGGGAATTTTGGGTTGGAATTTCCAATTCCAGTTGGGAATTTCCAGGTGGGAATCCCAGTTGGGAATTTCGAATTCCAGTTGGGAATTCCGGGTGGGAATTTCCAGTTGGGAATTTCGAATTCCAGTTGGGGATTCCAGCTGGGAATTTCGAATTCCAGCTGGGAATTTTGGGTGGGAATTCCGAATTCCAGCTGGGAATTCCGGTTGGGAATTTCCAGGTGGGAATTTCCAATTGGGAATCCCGGCTGGGAATTTTGGGTGGGAATTTCTGGTTGGGAATTCCAGGTTGGAATTTCCAGTTGGGAATTTCGAATTCCAGTTGGGAATTCCGGCTGGGAATTTTGAATTCCGGTTGGGAATTCCCAATTCCAGCTGGGAATTCCCAATTCCGTGTGGGAATTCCCAATTCCAGGAGGGAATTCCGGGTGGGAATTCCCAATTCCAGGAGGGAATTCCGGCTGGGAATTCCCAATTCCAGCTGGGAATTCCCAATTCCGGCTGGGAATTCCCAATTCCAGGAGGGAATTCCGGCTGGGAATTCCCAATTCCAGGAGGGAATTTTGGCTGGGAATTCCCAATTCCAGGAGGGAATTCCGGCTGGGAATTCCCAATTCCAGGAGGGAATTCCGGGTGGGAATTCCCAATTCCAGCTGGGAATTCCAGCTGGGAATCCCGCCTCTCCTCACCATGTCCGTGTAGATCTCGGTGGCGCGGATCAGGCAATTCACGGCCTCTGGAAAAACGGGAAAAAAAATCGGGAATGGGGGCTGGAAAAACCGGGAAAAACCCTCGGGATCCCAGCCCAGAACCCCCGGGATGGGGATAAAAACATTCCCAGATTCCCGGAAAAACTTCGGGAGACGGAAATTCCCGGTTTTTTTTGGTTGGGGTTGTTTTGTTATCCCGGAAAACGGCCCCGAAAACCGGGAATGTTCCGGGAATGGGGAGGGGGGGTTGGGATTCCAGAGGCTCCAGGGACATCCCGAGGTTTTTCCATCCCAAAAATCCGCACAAAAGTCCGGAATTTTCCTCCCTTCCCCCATCTGGAGCCGCCTGGAGCCAAAACCGCGGGAATTCTGCCCAAAACTGCAGGAATTCTGCCCAAAAACTTGGGAATTCTGCCCAAAACTCCGGGAATTCTGCCCAAAAACTTGGGAATTCTGCCTAAAACTGCAGGAATTCTGCTCAAAAACTTGGGAATTCTGCCCAAAAACTTGGGAATTCTGCCTAAAACTGCGGGAATTCTGCTCAAAAACTTGGGAATTCTGCCTAAAACTGCGGGAATTCTGCTCAGAACTCGGAATTCTGCCCAAAACTCTGGGAATTCTGCCCAAAAACTTGGGAATTCTGCCCAAAACTCTGGGAATTCTGCCTAAAACTGCAGGAATTCTGCTCAAAAACTCGGAATTCTGCCCAGAACTCTGGGAATTCTGCCCAAAAACTTGGGAATTCTGCCCAAAACTGCGGGAATTCTGCTCAAAACTTTAGGAATTCTGCCCAGAACTCTGGGAATTCTGCCCAAAACTCCGGGAATTCTGCCCGGAGCTCGGCTCCATCTGCTCGGATCCAGGTGATTCCCGCCCCCGGAATTCCGGCTGCAGCCCAAAATCCGAGGGAAAAGTGGGAAAAGAGCCCCCCCCCCGGCACAAATTCCGTGGGAAAAGGGGAAAATCCGGGAATTCTGGGGAATTCCAGGGGGATTTGGGGCTCCCGGGGCTGCGGCAGAGCCGGAACCCTCTGGAATTGTGATGGGAATGGGGAATGGTTCCCTGGGATCTCATTCCCGAGGAATTCCCTGGGAATTCTGCGGGAATTCTGAGCATTTCCAGCCCCCACAGCCACACCAAGCCCAGAACTGCCCAAAATTCCCAAAATTCCCAGAATTCCTGCTCCCCACCCTGCGGATCCGCCGTCCTACGGATCCAGCGGGATTTTAGTGGGGTTTGAATGGAATTTCCCAGGGTTTTAACGGGATTTTCTGGGATTCCAAAGGATTTTCCAGGATTTAAATGGGATTTCCTAGGATTTCAAAGGAATTTCCCAGAATTCCCAGGGGTTTCCCAGGGTTTTAATGGGATTTTTCCAGGATTCCCAAGGATTTCCCAGGATTCCAAGGGATTTCCCAGGATTTCAATGGGATTTCCCAGAATTCCAAAGGGATTTTCCAGAATTCCAAGGAAATTTCCCAGAATTCCAATGGATTTCCCAGGATTCCAACAGAATTCCCCAAGATTTCAATTGGATTTCCCAGGATTCCAAAGGAATTTCCCAGAATTCCAATGGGATTTCCCAAAATTCCAAGGGGATTTCCCAGGATTCCAAGGAAATTTCCCAGGATTCCAAAGGATCTCCCATTATTCCAACAGATTTCCAAGAATTCCAAAGGATTTCCCAGAATTCCAAAGGAATTTCCCAGAATTCCGAGGAGATTTCCCAGAATTCCAATGGATTTCCCAGGATTTTAACGAGATTTCCCAAAATTCCAAGGGGATTTCCCAGAATTCCAAGGAAATTTCCCAGAATTCCAATGGATTTCCCAGAATTTAACGGGATTTCCCAAAATTCCAAGGGGATTTCCCAGGATTTCAAAGAAATTTCCCAGAATTCAATGGGATTTCGCAGAATTCCAAGGGGATTTCCCATAATTTAATGGGATTTCCCAGAATTCCAAAGGGATTTCCCAGAATTCCAAAGGATTTCCCAGAATTCCAAAGGGATTTCCCAGAATTCCAAAGGATTTCCCAGGATTCCAATGGATTTCCCAGGATTTTAATGGGAATTCCCAGGATTCCAAGGAAATTTCCCAGAATTCCAAGGAATTTCCCGGGATTTTAACGGAATTTAACGAGCCTTCAACAGGACCCGCTGACATTCCCAGGGGATCCAGGTGGATTTTCCCGGGATTTCCCGGAATTCCAAGCGATTCCGGCGGGAATTTTGGCGATTCCCGGCCCCCGCTCCCCCCGGAATTCCCGGAATTCCCGGAATTCCCGGCCCCGTACCCTGCGGATCCGATTTCTTGAAGGCGTTCCCGGCGTCCACGAAGTTGACGGCGGCGTCGTGTTTGCTCTGGAGCTGCAGCTGGAGCTGCGCCGCGCGGGAGAACGCCGCGCCCGCCTCTGGAAAACAGCGGGAAAACAGCGGGATAAACACCGGGAAAAACACCGGGATAAACCACGGGAAACAGCGGGATAAACAGCGGGATAAACCACGGGAAACAGAGGGATAAACCACGGGAAACAGCGGGAAAACACCGGGATAAACACTGGGATAAACCACGGGAAACAGAGGGATAAACCACGGGAAACAGCGGGATAAACAGCGGGATAAACACCAGGATAAACCACGGGAAAAACACCGGGATAAACAGCGGGATAAACACCGGGAAACAGCGGGAAACACCGGGATAAACCACGGGATAAACAGCGGGAAACAGCGGGATAAACAGCGGGAAACAGAGGGATAAACGGCGGGAAACAGCGGGATAAACAGCGGGATAAACAGCGGGAAACAGCGGGAAAAACACCAGGAAACAGCGGGATAAACAATGGGAAACAGCGGGATAAACCACGGGAAACAGCGGGATAAACCACGGGAAACAGCGGGATAAACACCGGGAAACAGCGGGATAAACACCGGGAAACAGCGGGAAACAGCGGGATAAACAGCGGGATAAACAGCGGGATAAACCACGGGAAACAGCGGGAAACAATGGGATAAACAGCGGGAGAACGCCGCGCCCGCCTCTGGAAAACAGCGGGGAAACGGCGGGATAAACAGCGGGATAAACAGCGGGAAACAGCGGGATAAACACCGGGATAAACCACAGGATAAACACCGGGATAAACCACGGGATAAACAGCGGGATAAACACCGGGAAACAGCGGGATAAACCACGGGATAAACAGTGGGATAAACAGCGGGATAAACAGCGGGATAAACAGCGGGATAAACAGCGGGAAACAGCGGGATAAACAGCGGGAAACAGCGGGATAAACAGCGGGATAAACACCGGGATAAACAGCGGGATAAACAGCGGGATAAACCACGGGAAACAGCGGGATAAACAGCGGGATAAACAATGGGATAAACACCGGGATAAACAGCGGGATAAACAGCGGCATAAACAGCGGGAAACAGCGGGATAAACAGCGGGATAAACAGCGGGATAAACAGCGGGATAAACAGCGGGATAAACAGCGGGATAAACAGCGGGATAAACACCGGGATAAACCACGGGAAACAGCGGGATAAACAGCGGGATAAACAGCGGGATAAACAGCGGGATAAACAGCGGGAAACAGCGGGATAAACCACGGGATAAACAGCGGGATAAACAGCGGGATAAACAATGGGATAAACAGCGGGAAACAGCGGGATAAACACCGGGATAAACAGCGGGATAAACAGCGGGAAACAGCGGGATAAACAGCGGGATAAACAGCGGGATAAACCATGGGAAACAGCAGGATAAGCCATGGGATAAACACCAGGATAAACACTGGGAAACAGCAGGAAACAGCGGGATAAACACCGGGATAAACAGCGGGAAAAACAGCGGGATAAACAATGGGATAAACAGCGGGATAAACACCGGGAAACAGCGGGATAAACAGCGGGATAAACACCAGGATAAACAGCGGAAAACAGCGGGGAAACAGCAGGATAAACAATGGGAAACAGCGGGATAAACACCGGGATAAACAGTGGGATAAACAGCGGGATAAACAGTGGGATAAACAGCGGGATAAACAGCGGGATAAACAGCGGGATAAGCAGCGGGATAAACAGCGGGGAAACAGTGGGAAACAGCGGGATAAACAGCGGGGAAACAGCGGGATAAACAATGGGAAACAGCGGGATAAACAATGGGAAACAGCAGGAAACAACGGGATAAACACCGGGAAACAGCAGGAAACAACGGGATAAACACCAGGAAACAACAGGAAACAGTGGGATAAACAGTGGGAAACACTGAGAAACATCAGGAAAAACAACAGGAAACACCAGGATCAACAGTGGGATAAACACCGGGATCAACAACGGGATCAGCAGCATTCCCAGGATCCCGGGCATTCCTGATATTCCCAACATTCCCAGGATCCCCGACATTCCCAGGATCCCTGACATTCCCAGGATCCCTGATATTCCCAGGATCCCTGACATTCCCGACATTCCCAGGATCCCCAGCATTCCCGACATTCCCAGGATCCCCAGCATTCCCAGGATCCCTGACATTCCCAGGATCCCCGACATTCCCAGGATCCCTGACATTCCCAGGATCCCCAGCATTCCCAGGATCCCCAGGATCCCCAACATTCCCGACATTTCCAGGATCCCTGACATTCCCAGGATCCCCGACATTCCCAGGATCCCCAAGATCCCCAACATTCCCAACATTCCCAGGATCCCCAGCATTCCCAGGATCCCTGACATTCCCAGCATTCCCAGGATCCCCGACATTCCCAGGATCCCCGACATTCCCAGGATCCCCAGCATTCCCAGGATCCCCGACATTCCCGACATTCCCAGGATCCCCGACATTCCCAGGATCCCCGACATTCCCAGGATCCCTGACATTCCCGGCATTCCCAGGATCCCCGACATTCCCGACATTCCCAGGATCCCCAGGATCCCCAACATTCCCGACATTCCCAGGATCCCAACATTCCCAGGATCCCCGACATTCCCGGCATTCCCGGCATTCCCAGGATCCCGGCATTCCCAGGATCCCCGACGTTCCCAGGAATTCCCGGGATGCTCCCGCTGCACTCACGGCTCCAGTTTTTGGCCATCTTGAACATGTTGGCGGCGCGGGTGAAACAATCGCTCGCCTCCTCCAGCCGGGAAGAGCCCCTGGAACAGCCGGAACAGCCGGAATGGGAAACTGGGAATTGGGATTGGGAATGGGGGAATGGGGATTGGGATTGGGGAATGGGAAACTGGGAATTGGGATTGGGAATGGGGAAATGGGGATTGGGGATGGGATTGGGGATGGGGATGGGAATTGGGGATGGGAATGGGAAACTGGGAATTGGGAATGAGGAACTGGGAATTGGGGATTGGGATTGGGAATGGGGATTGGGAATGGGGATTGGGAATGGGAAACTGGGAATTGGGATTGGGAATGGGAAACTGGGAATTGGGAATGGGGATTGGGAATGGGAAACTGGGAATTGGGGATGGGATTGGGAATGGGGATGGGAATTGGGGATTGGGAAACTGGGAATGGGAATGGGAAACTGGGAATTGGGAATTGGGAATGGGGATTGGGAATGGGAAACTGGGAATTGGGAATGGGATTGGGAAACTGGGAATTGGGGATTGGGAATGGGAAACTGGGAATTGGGAATGGGGATTGGGGGAATGGGAAACTGGGAATTGGGAATGGGGATTGGGAATGGGGATTGGGAATGGGAAACTGGGAATTGGGGATTGGGATTGGGAATGGGAAACTGGGAATTGGGGATTGGGAATGGGAAACTGGGAATTGGGGATTGGGAATGGGGAATGGGAAACTGGGAATTGGGAATGGGGATTGGGAATGGGGATTGGGAATGGGAAACTGGGAATTGGGGATGGGGATTGGGAATGGGAAACTGGGAATTGGGAATGGGGATTGGGAATGGGGATTGGGGATTGGGAATGGGAAACTGGGAATGGGGATTGGGAATGGGAAACTGGGAATGGGGAATGGGGATTGGGAATGGGGATTGGGAATGGGAAACTGGGAATTGGGGATTGGGAATGGGAAACTGGGAATTGGGAATTGGGGATGGGAATGGGAATGGGAAACTGGGAATTGGGGATTGGGGATGGGAATGGGAATGGGAAACTGGGAATTGGGGATTGGGATTGGGAATGGGGATTGGGAATGGGGAATGGGAATGGGGATTGGGAATGGGAATGGGAAACTGGGAATTGGGAATGGGGATTGGGAATGGGGATTGGGAATGGGGATTGAGAATGGGGATTGGGAATAGGAAACTGGGAATTGGGAATGGGGATTGGGAATGGGAAACTGGGAATTGGGGATTGGGATTGGGAAACTGGGAATTGGGAATGGGGATTGGGAATGGAAATGAGAATGGGATTGGGAATGGGAAACTGGGAATTGGGGATTGGGAATGGGGATTGGGAATGGGAATTGGGGATTGGGAATGGGGATTGGGAAAGGGAAACTGGGAATTGGGAATTGGGAATGGGAATGGGGGAATGGGAATGGGAAACTGGGAATTGGGAATGGGATTGGGAATGGGGATTGGGGGAATGGGAATGGGAAATGGGAATTGGGGATTGGGATTGGGAATGGGGATTGGGAATGGGAAACTGGGAATTGGGAATGGGAATGGGGGAAATGGAAATGGGAATTGGGAGTTGGGGAAATGGGAATGGGAAGGGGAATTGGGAATGGGGGAGGGGGAAATGGGGAACTGGGAATTGGGGATTGGGGAGTGGGAATTGGGGATTGGGAATGGGAATGGGGAAATGGGAATTGGAAATGGGAAACTGGGAATTGGGGATTGGGAATGGGGGAATGGGAAACTGGGATTGGGAATGGGAAACTGGGAATTGGGGATTGGGAATGGGAAACTGGGAATGGGAAACTGGGAATTGGGGATTAGGAATGGGGGAATGGGGATTGGGATTGGGAATGGGAAACTGGGAATGGGGATTGGGAATGGGAAACTGGGAATTGGGGATCGGAATGGGGGAATGGGGATTGGGAATGGGAATGGGGATTGGGGGAATGGGGATTGGGATTGGGAATGGGGATTGGGAATGGGAAACTGGGAATTGGGGATTGGGAATGGGAAACTGGGAATTGGGAATGGGGTATTGGGAATGGGCATGGGAAACTGGGAATTGGGAATGGGGATTGGGAATGGGAAACTGGGAATTGGGGATTGGGATTGGGAATGGGAAACTGGGAATTGGGAATGGGGATTGGGAATGGGAATTGGGAATGGGGGAATGGGGATTGGGAATGGGAAACTGGGAATTGGGAATGGGGGAATGGGGATTGGGAATGGGAATGGGAAACTGGGAATTGGGGATTGGGATTGGGAATGGGAAACTGGGAATTGAGGGGGGGAAATGGGGAATTGTGAGGGGGGAAATGGGTAGGGAAAGTGGGAATTGGGGAGGGGAAAACGGGGATTGGGGGGAAATTGGGGGGAAATTGGAATTGAGAGAGGGAAATCGGGGGAGGAAATGGGGAATTGGGGGGGAATTGAGAAGGGAAATGGGGAATTGAGGGGCAATTGAGGGGGGAAATGGGGAATTGTGAGGGGGAAATGGGGAATTGTGAGGGGGAAATGGGGAATTGTGAGGGGGAAATGGGGAATTGTGAGGGGGAAATGGGGAATTGTGAGGGGGAAATGGGGAATTGAGGGGGGAAATGGGGAATTGTGAGGGGGAAATGGGGAATTGTGAGGGGGAAATGGGGAAATGTGAGGGGGAAATGGGGAATTGTGAGGGGGAAATGGGGAATTGTGAGGGGGAAATGGGGAATTGAGGGGGGAAATGGGGAATTGTGAGGGGGAAATGGGGAATTGAGGGGGAAAATGGGGAATTGAGGGGGGAAATGGGGAATTGAGGGGGGAAATGGGGAATTGTGAGGGGGAAATGGGGAATTGTGAGGGGGAAATGGGGAATTGTGAGGGGGAAATGGGGAATTGAGGGGGGAAATGGGGAATTTTGAGGGGGAAATGGGGAAAATTGAGGGGGGAAATGGGGAAGAAAAGCGGGAATTGGGGCGGGAGCAGCGGGGGAATCGCGGTCGCCTCAGCCGAGCGCTCCCCGCTCTCCCCTCAGGACGGTCCCGCTCCCCCTCCCGGCGGTCCCCGGTTCCCCGCCGCCCGCCGCGCTCCCCTCACGTACCCGAAGAGGCCCCCGAGGAAGGAACGGGCCCCTCGGAGCCTCCGCTCCGCCTCGTTCAGCAACCGCTGCGCCTCCTCCTCCTTCCCCGCCGCCATCGCCGCCATGACGGCCCCGCCGCCGTCCCACGTGACCCTCCCCGTCGCTTCACGTGACCCCCCGCGCCGCGTCACGTGACTGCGCCGCCGCGGCGGCGCCCCCTGACGGGTGGGAGGACTGGAGGTGGGCGTGGTTTATGCAAATCAAAAAGGGCCACGGCGCCGCTGATAGGCCGGCCTTGAGGGAGGCGTGGTTTGTGGTGATTTACACGGCGTGGAGGCGGGGCCTATGCAAATTAGGGCTGAGGGGTTGTCGCTGGTTTGTTATGGGCGTGGTTTATGCTAATATCCAGCCCGGTGGGCGTGGTGTATGCTAATCAGAGGTCCCTCGGGGGGGCTTGGCTGCTGAGGCGCCAGCGCGGGGGCGTGTCTATTCTAATGCCTGTCCGGGGGCGCGGTTTATGCTAATGAATTCCTCTCCCTGCCTTTCTGGGGGGGCCGCGGGGCCGGGGGGGGGGTCCCGTTAAAGCCCCCGGTCCCCCCCCGGCCCCGCCGCGTCCCCCCCGGGCCCGCGGTGTCCCCGGGAGTTGCGGCGGCGGCGATCAGGCAGCGCCGCGAACCCCTAAGCGGCGGGGCCCGGCGGGGTCCTGGCGGCGGCGCCCGTGCGGGGGCGCCTGGGAGACCCCGCGCCGGGCGCCGCTCAGGCCTCACGGTGAGTCCGCCACAAAAAGCACCCGAATCGCCCCAAATCGCGGCTCTGTCGCGACAGCGGCGGCGACACCGCGCCCGCGCTCCCCCCCCCGCCGCCGGGAACCCCCCACCGGCTCCGCCGCGCCCCCCCCCGCGCTCCCCGGGGCCCGGGAAGGGGGGGCGGGGCCCCTCCCCCCCCGCTCCGAGCGGCCCCGAACGGGCCCAAAGCTGAGGGGGGCGGGGGGGGGAGGGGGCGCGGGGTGGGGCCTTCGGCCTCGGCCGCCTCCTCCTCCTCCTCCTCTTCCCGCTGCTGCCGCGGCTCTTCCTCCCCTGCCTCGTCTTCCTCCTCCTGCTCTTCCTCCTCTGCCTTCTGAGCCTCCTCTCCCTCATCCTCCTCTTCCTCCTGCTCTTCCTCCTCTGCCTGCTCTTCCTCCTGCTCTTCCTCCCCTGCCTCGTCTTCCTCCTCCTGCTCTTCCTCCTCTGCCTTCTGAGCCTCCTCTCCCTCATCCTCCTCTTCCTCCTGCTCTTCCTCCTGCTCTTCCTCCTCTGCCTCATCTTCCTCCTCCTGCTCTTCCTCCTCTGCCTCATCTTCCTCCTCCTGCTCTTCCTCCCCTGCCTCATCCTCTTCCTCCCCTGCCTCGTCTTCCTCCTCCTGCTCTTCCTTCTCTGCCTTCTGAGCCTCCTCTCCCTCATCCTCCTCTTCCTCCTGCTCTTCCTCCTCTGCCTGCTCTTCCTCCTGCTCTTCCTCCCCTGCCTCGTCTTCCTCCTCCTGCTCTTCCTCCCCTGCCTCATCCTCTTCCTCCTGCTCTTCCTCCTCTGCCTTCTGAGCCTCCTCTCCCTCATCCTCCTCTTCCTCCTCCTCTTCCTTCTGCTCTTCCTCCTCTGCCTTCTCCTCCTCTTCCTCCTCCTGCTCTTCCTCCCTTTCCTCCTCCTCCTCCTCCTCCTCCCGCTCTTCCTCAGGGGCCGCAGCTGCCCCAGGGCTGCCTCTGTGCCTTCATCTTCCTCTCCCTGCTCATCCTCCTCTTCCTCCTGCTGCAGGTCGGGCCTTCCTCCTCCTCCTCTTCTTCCTCCTCTTCCTCCTCCTCCTCCTCTTCCTCCTGCTGCTCTCCTCCAGGGTTTGGGAAGGAGCTGTCACTGGGATGGGGCTGTGTGGCCTTCCTCCATCTCCTCTTCCTCCTCCTCATCCTCTTCTTCCTCCTCCTCCTCCTCCTCTTGTGTTGTTTTTCCTCTTCTTCCTCCTCCTCATCCTCAGGGGTTCAGTTCTGGAGCTGCCCTTGGCCTGTCCCCCTCTTCTTTCTCTTTTTTCTTCCTCTTCCTCCTCTTCCTTGTCTTTTTCCTCCTTCTCTTCCTCCTCTTTTTCTTCCCTCTCTCTTCATCCTCTTCCTCCCCTTCCTCGTCTTCCTCTTCTTCTTTCCGTTTCTTCTCTTCCTCCTCTTCCTTGTCTTCTTCTTCTTCCTCCTCTTCCTCCTCTTTTTCTTCCCTCTCTTTTCATCCTCTTCCTCCTCTTCCTCGTCTTCCTCTTCTTCTTTCCGTTTCTTCTCTTCCTCCTCTTCCTTGTTTTCTTCTTCTTCCTCGTCTTCCTCTTCCTCCTCTTTTTCTTCTCTCTCTCTTCCTCCTCTTCCTTTCCTTCCGCTTCCTCCTCCTCCTTTCTTCTCTTCTTCCTCTGTCTTCATTCTCTTCTTCTTCTTCCTCCTCTTCTTCCTCTTCTTCTTTCCTCTCTCTTCCTCCCCTTCCTCCTCCTCTTCCTCCTCCTCCTCCTCCTCCTCTTCCTCTTCCTCCTCATCTTCCTTCTCATCTTCCTTCTCATCTTCCTCCTCATCTTCCTCCTCATCTTCCTCCTCATCTTCCTCCTCCTCCTCCTCCTCATCTTCCTCCTCCTCATCTTCCTCCTCCTCGTCCTTGTCCTCCTCCTCCTCTTCCTCCTCCTCCTCATCTTCCTCCTCCTCGTCCTTGCCCTCCTCCTCCTCCTCTTCCTCCTTCTCCTCATCTTCCTCCTCCTCCTCCTCCTCCTCCTCCTCCTCCTCCTCCTCCTCTTCCTCTCTCTGCTCCCATCTCCCCTCTCCGGCCGGGTCTGGTTTGGGATTTTGGGATCCTGCGGAATTCCGGGATCCTCCACCCCCCCGTCATTCCCAAATCCCGGAATTCCGGGATCCCGGCTCCACCCCCCCCTCAGAATTCCCCAATCCCGGAATTCCGGGATCCTCCTCCACCCCCCCGTCATTCCCCAATCCCAGAATTCCGGGATCCTCCACCCCCCCGTCATTCCCAAATCCCGGAATTCCGGGATCCCGGCTGTTCCCATTCTCCACCCCCCCTCAGAATTCCCCAATCCCGGAATTCCGGGATCCCGGCTCCACGCCCCCGTCATTCCCCAATCCCGGAATTCCGGGATCCCGGCTGTTCCCATTCTCCATCCCCCCCGTCATTCCCAAATCCCGGAATTCCGGGATCCCGGCTCCACCCCCCCGTCATTCCCCAATCCTGGAATTCCGGGATCCCGGCTGTTCCCATTCTCCACCCCCCCGTCATTCCCAAATCCCGGAATTCCGGGATCCTTCTCCACCCCCCCTGTCATTCCCCAATCCCGGAATTCCGGGATCCTGGCTCCACCCCCCCGTCATTCCCCAATCCCGGAATTCCGGGATCCTCCTCCACCCCCCCGTCATTCCCCAATCCCGGAATTCCGGGATCCTCCACCCCCCCGTCATTCCCCAATCCCGGAATTCCGGGATCCCGGCTGTTCCCATTCTCCACCCCCCCCTCAGAATTCCCCAATCCCGGAATTCCGGGATCCCGGCTGTTCCCATTCTCCACCCCCCCGTCATTCCCCAATCCCGGAATTCCGGGATCCTCCTCCACCCCCCCGTCATTCCCAAATCCCGGAATTCCGGATGTTCTCATTCTCCAGTCCCCCTCAGAATTCCCCAATCCCGGAATTCCGGGATCCTGGCCGTTCCCGGCTCTCCCAATAAAGTCGGCTCTCGGCCCGGCCGCTCTCCCGTGTGTGTCCCGGGAATCCCGGGGGGAAACTGAGGCACGGCAGGAGGGGGAGGGGCACCGGCGCTCAGGAATGCTTGGGGCAGGGGGGATCTGGGAGCCGGAATTGAGTCCTGGAGTATCCTCGGAGTAAGAGTTGAGGAGTGGAGGCTGAGGCAGGAGGATTCCTGGAGTGTCCCTGGAGTATCACAGGAGTAATCCCGGAGCATCCCCAGAGTGTTCCGAGTATCCCCGGAGTATCCCTGGAGTATTCCCTGTGTGTCCTGGGTGTATTCCGAGAGTATCCCCGGAGTATCCCTGGGGTATTCCCTGTGTGTCCTGGGTGTATTCCGAGAGTATCCCCAGAGTATTCCTGGGGTATTCCCTGTGTGTCCTGGGTGTATTCTGAGAGTATCCCCAGAGTATTCCTGGGGTATTCCCTGTGTGTCCTGGGTGTATTCCGAGAGTATCCCCGGAGTATCCCTGGGGTATTCCCTGTGTGTCCTGGGTGTATTCCGAGAGTATCCCCGGAGTATCCCTGGGGTATTCCCTGTGTGTCCTGGGTGTATTCCGAGAGTATCCCCGGAGTATCCCTGGGGTATTCCCTGTGTGTCCTGGGTGTATTCCGAGAGTATCCCCAGAGTATCCCCGGGGTATTCCCTGTGTGTCCTGGGTGTATTCCGAGAGTATCCCTGGAGTATCCCTGGGGTATTCCCTGTGTGTCCTGGGTGTATTCCAGGAGTATCCCTGGAGTATTCCTGGAGTATTCCCTGTGTGTCCTGGGTGTATTCTGAGAGTATCCCCTGAGTATTCCTGGGGTATTCCCTGTGTGTCCTGGGTGTATTCCGAGAGTATCCCCGGAGTATCCCTGGCATGTCCTGGGGGTACCCCTGGAGTATCCCTGGAGCATTCCCAGAGTATCCCCGGAGTACCCCCAGAGTATCCCCGGAGCATTCCAGGAGTATCCCCAGAGGGTCCCAGGAGTGTCCCTGGAGTATCCCTGGAGTATTCCCAGAGTATCTTGGGAGTGTCCTTGGGGTGTTTTAGGAGTATCCCCTGAGTATTCGCAGCGTATCCCTGGAGTATCCCTGGAGTGTCTCAGGAGTATTCCCAGAGTATCCTGGGCATATTCCCAGAGTATCCCAGGAGTATTCCCAGAGTATCTCGGGAGTGTCCCCGGAGTGTCCTGGGAGTATCCCCGGAGTGTTCCTGTGGTTTCCCCTGAGTATTCCCAGCGTATCCCTGGAGTATCCCCGGAGTATCCCCTGAATATCCCCTGAGTATTCGCAGCGTATTCCTGGAGTATCCCTGGAGTATCCTTGGAGTGTTTTGGGAGGGTTCCCAGAGTGTCCCAGGAGTGTTCCTGGAGTGTCTTGGGAGTATCCCCGGAGTGTTCCTGTAGTATCCCCTGAGTATCCCCTGAGCATTCCCAGGAATATCCCCTGAGTATTCCCAGCGTATTCCTAAAGTATCTCTGGAGTATCTCTGGAGTGTCTCAGGAGGGTTCCCAGAGTATCCCGGGCATATCCCCAGAGTGTCCCAGGAGTATTCCCGGAGTATCTCAGGAGTATCCCCAGGAGTATCCCTGGAGTATTCCCTGAGTGTTCCTGGTGCATCCCCTGAGTGTTCCTGGAGTATCCCCGGAGTAACCCCAGAGTGTCCCAGGAGTATCCCCAGAGTATCTTGGGAGTGTCCCTGGAGTGACTTGGGAGTATCCTCTGAGCATTCCCAGAGTATTCCTGGTGTGTTCCCAGAGTATCCCTGGAGTATCCTTGGAGTGTTCCAGGAGTATTCCCAGAGCATCTTGGGAGTGTCCTCGGAGTGCCCTGGGAGTATCCCCTGAGTATTCCCAGAGTACCCCTGGAGCATTCCCAGAGTATCCCCAGAGCGTTCCCAGCGTATCCTTGGAGCGTCCCAGGAGTATCCCCTGAGTATTCCAGGAGTGTCCCAGGAGTATCCCCGAGTATTCCAGGAGTGTCCCAGGAGTATCCCCTGAGTATTCCAGGAGTGTCCCAGGAGTATCCCCAGAGCATCCCCAGAGTGTCCCAGAAGTATTCCCAGCGTATCTCACGAGTATCCCTGGAGTATCCTTGAAGTGTCTTGGGGGTATTCCCAGAGTATCCCCTGAGTATCCCCAGAGTATCTCTGGAGTGTCCCTGGAGTGTGCTGGGAGCATCCCCTGAGAGTTCCTGTAGTATCCCCAGAGTATCCCAGGAGTATCCCAGGAGTACTCCCAGAGCATCCCTGGTGTGTTCCCAGAGTATCCACCCCTGTAGTATCCCTTGCATATTCCCGGAGTATCCTGGGAGTATCCCTGGAGTATCCCCTGTGTATTCCCAGAGGGTCCCCGGTGTATTCCAGGAGTATTCCTGGAGTATCCCCCGAGTATTCCTGGAGCATCCCCTGAGCATTCCCAGAGTATCCCCGGAGTATTCCCAGAGCATTCCTGGCATATTCCCATAGTATCCCTGGAGTATCCCCTGTGTATTCCCAGAGGGTCCCCAGAACATTCCAGAAGTATCGCGGGAGTATCCCCTGAGTGTTCCTGAGGTACCCCTGGAGTATCCCTGTAGTATCCCCTGAGTGTCCCCAGAGTATCCCTGGAGTATCCCTGGAGTATCCCCTGAGTGTTTCTGGCGTATCCCCTGAGTATTCCTGTAGTATCCCCTGAGTATTCCCGGAGTACGGGGCTGGAGATTTGTAACCCCTGAGTGGGATTTAGGGGCCGGAATTCTGTCCTGGAGTATCCTGGGAGTATCTTGTGAGTATCCCCTGAGTATTCCCCGAGAGTCCCCAGAGTATTCGAGGAGTATCACAGGTGTACACACCCCCCCCCCCCCAGTATCCCCGGAGTATCATCAGAGTATTCTTGGAGTATCCCCGGAGTATTCCTGGCGTATCCCTGGAGGATCCCCTGAGTATTCCTGGAGTATCCCCCGAGTATCCCTGGAGTATCCCCGGAGTGTCCTGGGAGGATTCCTGGAGTATCCCAGGAGTATCCCCTGAGCAGGAACTCAGGGTTGGAATTGCAGCCCGGAGCATCCCTGGAGTATCCCTGGAGTAACCCCTGAGTATCCCTGGGGTGTCCCCAGAGTATCCCTTGGGTATTCCCTGATTATCCCTGGAGTATTCCCAGAGTATTCCCGGAGTAACCCTGGCGTAACCCCGGAGTATCATTGTAGTAACCTCGGCGTATCCCTGGAGTATCCCCGGAGTAAATCCCATTCCTAATTCCGGGAATTCCGAACTGGGAACGGGGAATGGCTCGGCTCGTGGGCAGCTGGATCACCGATAATCAATACCCGATAATCAATAACCGATAATCAATAACTGATAATCAATAACCGATAATCTATAGCAAATAATCAATATTCAATGATGAATAGCCAATTATCAATAACTGGTAATCAATAATCAATGATGAATAGCCAGTTACTGATAACTGGTAATCAATAATCAATGATGAATAACCGGTTATCGATAACAGGTAATCAATAATCAATGATGAATAGCCAGTTATCGATAACTGGTAATCAATAATCAATGATGAATAACCGGTTATCGATAACGGGTAATCAATAATCAATGATGAATAACCGGTTATCGATAACGGGTAATCAATAATCAATGATGAATAGCCGGTTATCAATAACGGGTAATCAATAATCAATGATGAATAACCGGTTATCAATAACCGATAATCAATAACCAATGATGAGTAGCCGGTTATCGATAACGGGTAATCAATAATCAATGATGAATAACCGGTTATCGATAACTGGTAATCAATAATCAATGATGAATAACCGGTTATCGATAACTGGTAATCAATAATCAATGATGAATAGCCGGTTATCAATAACTGGTAATCAATAATCAATGATGAATAACCGGTTATCGATAACGGGTAATCAATAATCAATGATGAATAACCGGTTATCGATAACGGGTAATCAATAATCAATGATGAATAGCCGGTTATCGATAACGGGTAATCAATAATCAATGATGAATAACCGGTTATCGATAACCGGTAATCAATAATCAATGATGAATAACCGGTTATCGATAACCGGTAATCAATAATCAATGATGAATAACCGGTTATCGATAACGGGTAATCAATAATCAATGATGAATAGCCGGTTATCGATAACGGGTAATCAATAATCAATGATGAATAGCCGGTTATCGATAACTGGTAATCAATAATCAATGATGAATAGCCGGTTATCGATAACGGGTAATCAATAATCAATGATGAATAACCGGTTATCGATAACTGGTAATCAATAATCAATGATGAATAGCCGGTTATCGATAATGGCTAATCAATAATCAATGATGAATAACCGGTTATCGATAACGGGTAATCAATAATCAATGATGAATAACCGGTTATCGATAACTGGTAATCAATAATCAATGATGAATAACCGGTTATCGATAACGGGTAATCAATAATCAATGATGAATAACCGGTTATCGATAACGGGTAATCAATAATCAATGATGAATAGCCGGTTATCAATAACGGGTAATCAATAATCAATGATAAATAACTGGTTATCGATAACAGGTAACCAATAATCAATGATGAATAACCGGTTATCGATAACTGGTAATCAATAATCAATGATGAATAACCGGTTATCGATAACGGGTAATCAATAATCAATGATGAATAACCGGTTATCGATAACGGGTAATCAATAATCAATGATAAATAACTGGTTATCGATAACAGGTAACCAATAATCAATGATGAATAGCCAGTTACTGATAACTGGTAATCAATAATCAATGATGAATAACCGGTTATCGATAACGGGTAATCAATAATCAATGATGAATAACCGGTTATCGATAACGGGTAATCAATAATCAATGATGAATAACCGGTTATCAATAACTGGTAATCAATAATCAATGATGAATAGCCAGTTACTGATAACTGGTAATCAATAATCAATGATAAATAACAGGTTATTGATAATGGGTAATCAATAATCAATGATGAATAACCGGTTAACGGGAACCGGTAATCAGTTGCTGATAATCAATAACCGGTAATCAATAACTGATAATAACCAATGATGAATAACCGGTAATCAGTAACTGATAATCAATAACCGGTTATCAATAACCAGTAATCAATAACTGATAATCAGTAATCGATTATCAATAACCAGTAATCAGTAACTGATAATCAGTAACCGATAATCAATAAGTGGTTATCAATAACCGGTAATCAGCAACCGGTAATCAATAACTGATAATCAACAGTCGGTTATCAATAACCGGTAATCAGTAACCGATAATCAATAAGCGGTTATCAATAACTGGTAATCAATAACTGATAATCAATAACCAATAATCAATAACTGATAATCAATAACCGATAATCAATAACCAATAATCAATAACCGATCCATGCTCTGTCGGTTGCTTTGGGTCAGTCCCGGCAGCGGCCGTGGCAGCCGCTGATCAATCGGGTATTGATTGGCTATTGATTGGTTATCGATTGGCTATTGATTGGTTATCGATCTGGTATTGATTGGCTATTGATTGGTTATCGATCCGGTATTGATTGGTTATTGATCGGGTATTGGATCTGGTATTGATTAGGTATCGATCGGATATTGATTGGCTATTGATTGGTTATCGATCCGGTATTGATTGGCTATTGATCGGGTATTGGATCTGGTATTGATTAGGTATCAATCGGGTATTGATTGGTTATTGATTGGTTATCGATCCGGTATTGATTGGTTATTGATCGGGTATTGGATCTGGTATTGATTAGGCATCAATCGGGTATTGATTGGGTATTGGATTGGGTATTGATTGGATAGCGAGTGGGCATCGATCGGGTATTGATCAGGTATCAATTGAGTATTGATCAGGTATTGATTGGTTATTGACCAGGTATCGATCTGGTATTGACTGGATATTGAATCAGCTATTGATGGGGTATTGGATCAGGTATTGATCGGGTATTGATCAGGTATTGATCGGGTATTGATCAGGTATCGATCAGGTTTTAATTGAGTATTGATCGGGTATTGATCAGGCGCTGATTGGGTATTGATCAGGTATCGATCAGGTATTGATCAGGTATCGATTTGGTATCAATCAGGTATCGATCAGCCCAGCCACTGGCCGGCAGCAGATCAACGCCCGATTAGCGACCAATTAACGACCAATTAACGACCAATTAACAATCAATTAACGATCAATCCGGGGCTGATCAATGCCCGATGAATTTCCCGCCGGATCGATGATCGATCGATTATCGATGGGTTCGGGGGCGGTTAATCAATAACCACCGGTTAATTAGCGGTCGTTAATTGGCTGGGTCCCGCCCTGGTGTTTAATTAAGCTCGTTAATTATTAATTGGCGTTATTAGATCGCCGATTCATCGATGGGCGTTATCGGCGATTGATTAGCTCAGCCATCGATTAACGGAGCCGCGGGTTCCTTAACGGATTAATTAATTAATTAAGGGGTTTATTAATGAATTAAGGGTTAATAAATTCATTAGTTAGGGTTAATTAATTAAGCCCTCAATGGAGAATTTACTCCCTGAGTCTTTAATGAATTCATTAATGATTAATTAACGAGCGCCCGTTAATCGTGGCCGGGGGAGGGGAAGCTCCATCGATCAATGGATCGGGGATCGATTGATCGATCCATCCGTTGATCGGGGATCGATTAATCCCTAGCGAGTCAATCCCGGGGGGGAAAAAATCGGAATTTTGGGAATTCTTGGGAATTCCGGGGCCGAATTTCCTGGGAAAACCCGGGTGGGGACCCCGGGAATTCTGGGAATTCTCGGAATTCTTGGAATTCTCCCGCCTCGGGGCCGGAATTCCCGGATTTCCCAGAGAATTCCCGAGATTTTCCTGGGGAAGAGGGGGAGGGATCCGTGGGAAAAGCGGGAATGGGAAAAGCGGGAATGGGAAAAGCGGGAATGGGAAATCGGGAATTCTGCCTCGTTCCCACCTGGAATGTTCGGAATCCGCCCAGGCCCTTATTTTATTTTATTTTATTTCATTTCATTTCATTTCATGTTATTTCATTTTATTTTATTTTATTTCATTTTATTTCATTTTATTTTATTTTATTTTATTTTATTTTATTTTATTTTATTTTATTTCATTTCATTTTATTTTATTTTATTTCATTTTATTTCATTTTATTTTATTTTATTTTATTTTATTTTATTTCATTTTATTTTATTTAATTTTATTTCATTTTACTTTATTCCGTCTCGTTTTATTTTTATTTTTTTATTTTTATTTTATTTTTCTATTTTACTTCGTTTTATTTTATTTAATTTTCTTACTTTTATTTTTTATTTTTGTTTTATTTAATTTATATTTCATTTTGTTTTATTATATTTTACTTTATTTTATTTTTATTTTATTTCATTTTATTGAATTGTATTTATTTTATTTCATTTCATTTCATTTTATTTTTATTTTATTTTATTTTATTCTCTTATTTTATTTTGGTTTATTTTATTTTATTTTTTTTTATTTTATTTTCTTTTACTTTTATTTTATTTCATTTTATTTTATTTTATTTCATTTTATTTTGTCTTATTTTATTTTATTTTTATTTTTATTTCATTTTCTTTTATTTCATTTTATTTCACTTTATTTCATTTCATTTCATTTCATTTTATTCATTTTATTTCATTTTATTTCATTTTATTTCTTTTTTTTATTTCATTTCATTTTATTTTATTTCATTTCATTTCATTTTATTTTATTTTATTTTATTTTATTTTATTTTATTTTATTTTATTTTACTTTATTTTATTTTATTTTATTTTTAGGCCATTCCCAAAAAAAACAACAACAAAAAATTCCCGGGAATTTTTGTTCCTCCCAAATTTGGGGGGGGAAATTGGGATCAATCCATTCCTGGAAGGAATTTTGGGATCAATCCATTCCCGGAGGGATTTTGGGATCAATCCATTCCTGGGGGGATTTTGGGATCAATCCATTCCTGGGGGGATTTTGGGATCAATCCATTCCTGGGGGGATTTTGGGATCAATCCATTCCTGGAAGGAATTTTGGGATCAATCCATTCCCAGGGGAATTTTAGGATAAATCCATTCCTGGAGGGGATTTCGGGATCAATCCATTCCCTGTGAGGAATTTAGGGATAAATCCGTTCCCAGAGGGGATTTTGGGATAAATTCGTTCCTGGAGGGAAATCGGGATAAATCCGTTCCTGGAGGGGATTTTGGGATCAATCCATTCCCTGTGAGGAATTTTGGGATAAATCCGTTCCTGGAGGGGATTTCAGGATAAATCCATTCCCTGAGGAGTTCGGGATCAATCCATTCCCAGGGGAATTTTAGGATAAATCCATTCCTGGAGAGGATTTCGGGATAAATCCATTCCCTGTGAGGAATTTTGGGATAAATCCGTTCCCAGAGGAATTCTTTGGGATTGCATTCCCGGAGGATTTCGGGATAAATCCATTCCCAGGGGGAATTTAGGGTTAAATCCATTCCCAGAGGAATTTTTTAGGAATCCATTCCTGGAGGAATTTTGGGATCAATCCATTCCTGAGGGAATTTGGGATTCCATTCCCAGAGGGAATTTCGGGATCAATCCATTCCCAAAGGGAATTTTTGGGAACCCATTCCCAGGGGAATTTCGGGATAAATCTGTTCCTGGAGGGGATTTTGGGATAAATCCATTCCCAGAGGGATTTTTAAGAATCCATTCCCAGAGGAATTTTGGGATCAATCCATTCCCTGTGAGGTTTATTTGGGATCAATCCATTCCCTGTGAGGAATTTTGGGATCAATCCATTCCCTGTGAGGTTTTTAGGGATCAATCCATTCCCTGTGAGGTTTATTTGGGATCAATCCATTCCCTGTGAGGTTTATTTGGGATCAATCCATTCCCTGTGAGGTTTTTAGGGATCAATCCATTCCCTGTGAGGTTTATTTGGGATCAATCCATTCCCTGTGAGGTTTTTAGGGATCAATCCATTCCCTGTGAGGTTTTTAGGGATCAATCCATTCCCTGTGAGGTTTATTTGGGATCAATCCATTCCCTGTGAGGTTTTTAGGGATCAATCCATTCCCTGTGAGGTTTTTAGGGATCAATCCATTCCCTGTGAGGTTTATTTGGGATCAATCCATTCCCTGTGAGGTTTATTTGGGATCAATCCATTCCCTGTGAGGTTTTTAGGGATCAATCCATTCCCTGTGAGGTTTATTTGGGATCAATCCATTCCCTGTGAGGTTTATTTGGGATCAATCCATTCCCTGTGAGGTTTTTAGGGATCAATCCATTCCCTGTGAGGTTTATTTGGGATCAATCCATTCCCTGTGAGGTTTATTTGGGATCAATCCATTCCCTGTGAGGTTTATTTGGGATCAATCCATTCCCTGTGAGGTTTATTTGGGATCAATCCATTCCCTGTGAGGTTTATTTGGGATCAATCCATTCCCTGTGAGGTTTTTAGGGATCAATCCATTCCCTGTGAGGTTTATTTGGGATCAATCCATTCCCTGTGAGGTTTATTTGGGATCAATCCATTCCCTGTGAGGTTTTTAGGGATCAATCCATTCCCTGTGAGGTTTATTTGGGATCAATCCATTCCCTGTGAGGAATTTTGGGATCAATCCATTCCCTGTGAGGTTTTTAGGGATCAATCCATTCCCTGTCAGGTTTATTTGGGATCAATCCATTCCCTGTGAGGTTTATTTGGGATCAATCCATTCCCTGTGAGGTTTTTAGGGATCAATCCATTCCCTGTGAGGTTTTTAGGGATCAATCCATTCCCTGTGAGGTTTTTAGGGATCAATCCATTCCCTGTGAGGTTTATTTGGGATCAATCCATTCCCTGTGAGGTTTTTAGGGATCAATCCATTCCCTGTGAGGTTTATTTGGGATCAATCCATTCCCTGTGAGGTTTATTTGGGATCAATCCATTCCCTGTGAGGTTTATTTGGGATCAATCCATTCCCTGTGAGGTTTATTTGGGATCAATCCATTCCCTGTGAGGTTTATTTGGGATCAATCCATTCCCTGTGAGGTTTATTTGGGATCAATCCATTCCCTGTGAGGTTTATTTGGGATCAATCCATTCCCTGTGAGGTTTATTTGGGATCAATCCATTCCCTGTGAGGTTTTTAGGGATCAATCCATTCCCTGTGAGGTTTATTTGGGATCAATCCATTCCCTGTGAGGTTTATTTGGGATCAATCCATTCCCAGAGGGATTTTTGGGATCAATCCATTCCCAGAGGAATTTCGGGATCCATTTCCCCCCCCCGGATTCCTGAGGAACATTTCCCCTGAACAAACCCCTTAGTTAATCCCATTAAAGCCATTAATTAACCCCATCAAACCCATTCATTAATCCCATTAAATCCTTTAATTAATCCCATTAAACCCATTCATTAATTCCATTAAACCCATTAATTAATCCCATTAAATCCTTTAATTAATCCCATTAAACCCATTCATTAATCCCAGTAAATCCATTCATTAATCCCATTAAACCCCTTAATTAACCCCATCAAACCCCTTAATTAACCCCATCAAACCCTTAATTAATCCCATCAAACCCTTAATTAACCCACCAAACCCATTCATTAATCCCATTAAATCCATTCATTAATTCCATTAAATCAATTCATTAATTCCATTAAACCCATTAATTAACCCCATCAAACCCATTCATTAATCCCATTAAACCCATTAATTAATCCCATTAACCCTCTTCATTAACCCCATCAAACCCCTTAATTAATTCCATTAAACCCCTTAATTAACCTCATTAAACCCCTTAATTAATCCCATTAAACCTATTAACTAATCCCATTAAACCCATTAATTAATCCCATTAAACCCATTAATCAATCCCATCAAACCCATTAATTAATCCCATCAAACCCCTTAATTAATCCCATCAAACCCCTTACTTAATCCTATTAAACCCATTCATTAATTCCATTAAACCCCTTAATTAATCCCATTAAACCCCTTAAGTAACCTCATCAAACCAAACTCCTTAATTAATCCCATTAAATCCATTCATTAATCCCATTAAATCCATTCATTAATCCCATTAAATCCCTTAATTAATCCCATCAAACCCCTTAATTAACCCCACCAAACCCCTTAATTAACCCCCCCAAACCAAACCCATTAATTAATCCCATTAAATCCTTTAATTAATCCCATTAAACCCCTTAATTAATCCTATTAAATCAATTCATTAACCCCATCAAACCCCTTAATTAATCCCATTAAACCCCTTAATTAACCTCATTAAACCCCTTAATTAATCCCATTAAACCCATTGATTAATCCCATCAAACCCATTCATTAATTCCATTAAATTCATTCATTAATCCCATTAAATCCCTTAATTAACCCCATCAAACCCTTAATTAACCCCCCCAAACCAAACCCATTCATTAATTCCATTAAATCCATTCATTAATCCCATTAAACCCCTTAATTAATCCCATTAAACCCATTCATTAATCCCATTAAATCCATTCATTAATTCCATTAAATCCATTCATTAATCCCATCAAACCCCTTAATTAATCCCATCAAACCCCTTAATCAATCCCATTAAACCCCTTAATTAATCCCTTTAAATCCATTCATTAATTCCATTAAATCCATTAATTAACCCCACCAAACCCTTAATTAACCCCCCAAACCCTTAATTAACCCCCCAAACCCTTAATTAACCCCACCAAACCCTTAATTAACCCCACCAAACCCTTAATTAACCCCATCAAACCCTTAATTAACCCCATCAAACCCTTAATTAACCCCACCAAACCAAACCCATTCATTAATCCCATTAAACCCATTCATTAATCCCATTAAATCCATTCATTAATCCCATTAAACCCCTTAATTAACCCCATCACACCCTTAATTAACCCCATCAAACCCCTTAATTAACCCCATCAAACCCTTAATTAACCCCACCAAACCCCTTAATTAACCCCCCCAAACCAAACCCATTAATTAATCCCATTAAATCCTTTAATTAATCCCATTAAACCCCTTAATTAATGCCATTAAACCCCTTAATTAATCCCTTTAAACCCATTCATTAATCCCATTAAATCCATTCATTAATCCCATTAAACCCCTTAATTAACCCCATCAAACCCTTAATTAACCCCATCAAACCCCTTAATTAACCCCACCAAACCAAACCCATTCATTAATCCCATTAAATCCTTCAATTAATCCCATTAAACCCCTTAATTAATCCTATTAAATCCATTCATTAATCCCATCAAACCCCTTAATTAATCCCATTAAACCCTTTAATTAACCTCATTAAACCTCTTAATTAATCACATTAAACCCATTCATTAATCCCATTAAACCCCTTAATTAATCCTATTAAATCCATTCATTAATCCCATTAAATCCATTCATTAATTCCATTAAATCCATTCATTAACCCCCCAAACCCTTAATTAACCCCCCCAAACCCATTCATTAATTAACCTTCCCTGATTATCAATAGAATTCCTCGAAAATCCCTTCCCAAATCCCCATTTTTTTGGGATCCCTTCCCAATTTTTCCCCTTAAATCCTTAAAAAACTTTGGGAAGAGGCTTTTTTCCGGAATTTTCCATGGAAAAGGTGACGTCATCGTCTCCTTGCAGGTGACATGGATGATGAAGACGGCCGGTGCCTGTTAGACGTCATCTGGTGAGTCCGGAATTCCCGGAATTCCGGCCGGGAATGGGACGGGAAAGGCGGGAAAAGAGAGGGGGGAGAAAAAGGGGGAAGTGGGAATTGGGGGGAAATCAAAAAAAAATGGGAATTGTGAAAAAAAAATGGCAAAAAATGGGAATTGTGGGGGAAAAACCGAAAAAAAATTGGGAATTGGGGGGGGAAACACAAAAAAATTGGGAATTGTGGGGAAAAACACAAAAAAATTGGGAATTCTGATGGAAAAATCCGCAAAAATTGGGAATTGTGGGGAAAAAACCCCAAAAATTGGGACTTGTGATGGGAAAAAACCCAAAAAATTGGGAATTGTGGGGAAAAAAAACCCAAAAATTGGGAATTGTGATGGGAAAAAACCCAAAAATTTGGGAATTGTGATGGGAAAAGAATCCAAAAGTTGGGAATTGTGGGGAAAAAAACCAAAAAATTGGGAATTGTGGGGAAAAAAACCCAAAAATTGGGAATTGTGGGGGAAAAACACAAAAAAATTGGGAATTGTGGGGGAAAAACCAAAAAAAATTGGGAATTGGGAGGGGAAACCAAAAAAAAATTGGGAATTGTGGGGGAAAACACAAAAAAATTGGGAATTGTGAAAAAAAAATGGCAAAAAATGGGAATTGGGGGAAAAAAAACCCCAAAAATTGGGAACTGGGGGGAAAAACACAAAAAAAGTGGGAATTGAGGTGGGAAAACACAAAAAAATTGGGAATTGTGGGGGAAAAAACCAAAAAAAAATGGGAATTGTGATGGGAAAAACCCCCAAAATTGGGAATTGTGGTGGGAAAAACAAAAAAAAAGTGGGAAAAAAACCCCAAAAGTTGGGAATTGTGGTAGGAAAAACACCAAAAATTGGGAATTGTGGTGGGGAAACACAAAAAAAGTGGGAATTGTGGGGGAAAAACACCAAAAATTGGGAATTGAGGTGGAAAAAACCCTAAAAATTGGGAATTGTGATGGGAAAAAAACCAAAAAATTGGGAATTGTGATGGGAAAAATCAAAAAAAGTGGGAATTGTGAAAAAAAAATGGCAAAAAATGGGAATTGTGGGAAAAAAAACCCCCAAAAATTGGGAATTGTGGGGGAAAAACACAAAAAAATTGGGAATTGAGGTGGGAAAAAAACAAAAAAAAAGTGGGAAAAAAACCCCAAAAAATTGGGAATTGTGGTGGGAAAAACACCAAAAATTGGGAATTGTGGTGGGAAAAGAACCCAAAAAAATGGGAATTGTGATGGAAAAACCCCAAAAATTGGGAATTGAGGCGGAAAAAGGCCAAAAAATTGGGAATTGTGGTGGGAAAACCCCGGGAAAATTGGGAATTGTGGGGGAAAAACCCAAAAAAATTGGGAATTGTGGTGGGGAAACACAAAAAAAGTGGGAATTGTGTGGGGAAAACCAAAAAAAATTTGGGAATTGTGGTGGGAAAAACAAAAAAGAAAGTGGGAAAAGAACCCAAAAGTTGGGAATTGTGGGGAAAACTCAAAAAATTGGGAATTGTGATGGGAAAAGCCCCAAAAAATTGGGAATTGTGGTGGAAAAACCCTAAAAAATTGGGAATTGTGGTGGGAAAAACCAGAAAAGTTGGGAATTGTGGGAAAAAAACCCCAAAAATTGGGAATTGTGGTGGGAAAAGAACCCAAAAGTTGGGAATTGTGAAAAAAAAATGGCAAAAAATGGGAATTGTGGTGGAAAAAAACCCAAAAATTGGGAATTGTGGTGGGAAAAACCAGAAAAGTTGGGAATTGGGGGAAAAAAACCCCAAAAATTGGGAATTGTGGTGGGAAAAACCCAAAAAAGTGGGAATTGTGATGGAAAAAGCCAAAAAGATTGGGAATTGTGGGGAAAAAAAACCAAAAAATTGGGAATTGTGATGGGAAAAATCAAAAAAATTGGGAATTGTGAAAAAAAAATGGCAAAAAATGGGAATTGTGGGAAAAAAAACCCCAAAAATTGGGAATTGTGGGGGGGAAACACAAAAAAAGTGGGAATTGTGGGGAAAAAAAACCAAAAATTGGGAATTGTGGTGGGAAAAATACAAAAAAGTGGGAATTGTGGTGGGAAAAACACCAAAAGTTGGGAATTGTGGGGAAAAAACCCCCAAAAAATGGGAATTGTGCAAAAAAAAGGGCAAAAATTGGGAATTGTGATGGAAAAAACAAAAAAAATGTGAGAAAAAAACCCCAAAAAATTGGGAACTGTGATGGAAAAAACCCCAAAAATTGGGAATTGTGATGGGAAATCCAAAAAAATTGGGAATTGTGGTAAAAAAAACCCAAAAATTGGGAATTGTGATGGAAAAAACCCAAAAAAATTGGGAATTGTGATGGGAAAAGAACCCAAAAAAATGGGAATTGTGATGGAAAAACCCCAAAAATTGGGAATTGAGGTGGAAAAAGCCCAAAAAATTGGGAATTGTGGTGGGAAAACCACAAAAATTGGGAATTGTGATGGAAAAACCCCAAAAGTTGGGAATTGTGGGGAAAAAACCCAAAAAAATGGGAATTGTGCAAAAAAAAGGGCAAAAATTGGGAATTGTGGGGAAAAAACCCCGAAGTTGGGAATTGTGGTGGGAAAACCCAGAAAAGTTGGGAATTGGGGGGAAAAAAACCCAAAAAAGTGGGAATTGTGAAAAAAAAATGGCAAAAAATGGGAATTGTGGGAAAAAAAAAACCAAAAATTGGGAATTGTGGTGGGAAAAACAAAAAAAAAGTGGGAAAAAAACCCCAAAAAATTGGGAATTGTGTGGGGAAAACCAAAAAAAATTTGGGAATTGTGGTGGGAAAAACAAAAAAAAAGTGGGAAAAGAACCCAAAAGTTGGGAATTGTGGGGAAAAAAAACCAAAAATTGGGAATTGTGGGGAAAAAAACCCAAAAAAAGTGGGAATTGGGATGGGAAAACCTCAAAAAATTGGGAATTGTGATGGAAAAAGAACCCAAAAGTTGGGAATTGTGGGGAAAAAACCCAAAAAATGGGAATTGTGGAAAAAAAATGGCAAAAATTGGGAATTGTGGGGAAAAAACCCCGAAGTTGGGAATTGTGGTGGGAAAACCCAGAAAAGTTGGGAATTGTGGGGAAAAACCCCAAAAATTGGGAATTGTGGGGGGAAAAGAACCCAAAAGTTGGGAATTGGGGGGAAAAACCCCAAAAAATCGGGAATTGTGGTGGAAAAAACCCCAAAAATTGGGAATTGAGATGGAAAAAAACCCCAAAAAATTGGGAATTGTGGTGGGAAAAATCCCAAAAATTGGGAATTGTGATGGAAAAAACCCCAAAAATTGGGAATTGTGATGGGAAGAAACCCCAAAAATTGGGAATTGTGGTGGAAAAACCCCAAAAAATCAGGAATTATCCCGGAAAAGTTGGAATTCTCTCCCTAATTCCCTTTTCCCGTCTCTTTTCCCAGCGATCCTCAGGCCCTGAACGATTTCTTGCATGGATCCGAGAAGGTGAGAGCCCCCAAATCCCAAATTCCCATCAAAATCCCAGGGTTTTTTCCATAAAAATCCCTTTTTTTTCCATAAAAATCACATTTTCTTTATAAAAATCCCTTTTTTTTCCATAAAAATCCATTTTTTCCCATAAAAATCCCATTTTCTCCATAAAAATCCCATTTTTTCCATAAAAATCCCATTTTTTTTTCATAAAAATCCCCATTTTTTCCCATAAAATCCCATTTTTTTTCCATAAAAATCAGGTTTTTTTATAAAAATCCCCATTTTTCTCCATAAAAATCCCTTTTTCTCCATAAAAATCCCATTTTTTCATAAAAATCCCATTTTTCTCCCATAAAAATCCCATTTTTTCCATAAAAATCCCATTTTTCCCATAAAAATCCCATTTTTTTCATAAAAATCCCATTTTTCCCATAAAAATCCCCATTTTTCCCATAAAAATCCCATTTTTCCCATAAAAATCCCATTTTTTCCCTAAAAATCCCATTTTTTCCCCTAAAAATCCCATTTTTCCCATAAAAATCCCATTTTTTCCCTAAAAATCCCATTTTTTCTCCATAAAAATCCCATTTTTTCCCATAAAAATTCCATTTTTTTCATAAAAATCCCATTTTTCCTTAAAAATCCCCATTTTTCTCCATAAAAATCCCATTTTTTTCCCTAAAAATCCCTTTTTTTCATAAAAATCCCCATTTTTCCCCTAAAAATCCCATTTTTTTCCATAAAAATCCCATTTTTTCCATAAAAATCCCCATTTTTTCCTTAAAAATCCCATTTTTCTCCATAAAAATCCCTTTTTTTTCATAAAAATCCCATTTTTTCCCATAAAAATCCCATTTTTTTCCATAAAAATCTCTTTTTTTCCCTAAAAATCCCTTTTTTTTTCATAAAAATCCCATTTTTTCCATAAAAATCCCATTTTTTCCCATAAAAATCCCATTTTTTCCATAAAAATCCCATTTTTTTCCATAAAAATCTCTTTTTTTCCCATAAAAATCCCTTTTTTTTCCATAAAAATCCCATTTTCTCCATAAAAATCCCATTTTTTCCATAAAAATCCCTTTTTTTCCATAAAAATCCCATTTTTTCCCCTAAAAATCCCATTTTCTCCATAAAAATCCCATTTTTTCTATAAAAATCCCATTTTTTCCCATAAAAATCCCTTTTTTCCCATAAAAATCCCATTTTTTCCCATAAAAATCCCATTTTTTCCATAAAAATCCCTTTTTTCTATAAAAATCCCATTTTTCCCATAAAAATCCCATTTTTTCCATAAAAATCCCATTTTTTCCATAAAAATCCCCATTTTTCCCATAAAAATCCCATTTTTCCATAAAAATCTCATTTTTCCCATAAAAATCCCATTTTTCCCATAAAAATCCCATTTTTTTCCATAAAAATCCCATTTTTTTCATAAAAATCCCATTTTTTTCTCCATAAAAATCCCATTTTTTTCTCCATAAAAATCCCATTTTTTCCCCTAAAAATCCCATTTTCTCCATAAAAATCCCATTTTTTCTATAAAAATCCCATTTTTTCCCATAAAAATCCCTTTTTTCCCATAAAAATCCCATTTTTTCCCATAAAAATCCCATTTTTTCCATAAAAATCCCTTTTTTCTATAAAAATCCCATTTTTTCCCATAAAAATCCCATTTTTCCCATAAAAATCCAGTTTTTTCCATAAAAATCCCATTTTTTCCATAAAAATCCCTTTTTTTCCATAAAAATCCTCTTTTTTTTCCATAAAAATCCCATTTTTTTTCCATAAAAATCCCTTTTTTTCATAAAAATCCCTTTTTTCCCATAAAAATCCCTTTTTTCCCATAAAAATCCCATTTTTCCCATAAAAATCCCATTTTTTCCATAAAAATCCCATTTTTTCCCATAAAAATCCCTTCTTTTTCCTAAAAATCCCATTTTTTCCATAAAAATCCCTTTTTTCATAAAAATCCCATTTTTCCCATAAAAATCCCATTTTTTCCCCTAAAAATCCCATTTTTTTCATAAAAATCCCATTTTTTTCATAAAAATCCCTTTTTTCCCATAAAAATCCCATTTTTTTCTCCATAAAAATCCCATTTTTTCCCCTAAAAATCCCATTTTTTCCATAAAAATCCCATTTTCTCCATAAAAATCCCATTTTTCCCATAAAAATCCCATTTTTTTCATAGAAATCCCATTTTTTCCTTAAAAATCACATTTTTTTCTATAGAAATCCCATTTTTTCCATAAAAATCCCATTTTTTTCCCATAAAAATCCCCTTTTATTTCCATAAAAATCCCATTTTTTTCATAAAAATCCCATTTTTCCCATAAAAATAAAAATCACATTTTTTTCTCCATAAAAATCCCATTTTTTCCCCTAAAAATCCCATTTTTTTCCATAAAAATCCCATTTTTCCCCTAAAAATCCCATTTTTTCCTATAAAAATCCCATTTTTTTTTCCATAAAAATCCCTTTTTTTCATAAAAATCCCATTTTTCCCATAAAAATCCCATTTTTTCCATAAAAATCCCATTTTTTCCATAAAAATCCCATTTTTTCCCATAAAAATCCCATTTTTTTCCATAAAAATCCCTTCTTTTTCCTAAAAATCCCCTTTTATTTCCATAAAAATCCCTTTTTTTCCATAAAAATCCCATTTTTTCCATAAAAATTCCCATTTTTTTTTCATAAAATTCCCCATTTTTTCCCATAAAATCCCATTTTTTTTCCATGAAAATCAGGTTTTTTTATAAAAATTCCCATTTTTCTCCATAAAAATCCCTTTTTCTCCATAAAAATCCCATTTTTTCCCCTAAAAATCCCATTTTTCCATAAAAATCCCATTTTTTCCATAAAAATCCCATTTTTTCCATAAAAATCCCATTTTTCTCCATAAAAATCCCATTTTTCTCCATAAAAATCCCTTTTTTTCCATAAAAATCCCATTTTTTTCCATAAAAATCCCATTTTTTTCCCATAAAAATCCCATTTTTTCCTAAAAATCCCTTTTTTTTTCCATAAAAATCCCATTTTTTCCATAAAAATCCCATTTTTTCCATAAAAATCCCTTTTTTTCCATAAAAATCCCGGTTTTTTCTCCATAAAAATCCCATTTTTTTCCATAAAAATCCCATTTTTTTTCCATAAAAATAATTTTTTTTGTAAAAATCCCCATTTTTCTCCATAAAAATCCCATTTTTTCCATAAAAATCCCATTTTTCCCATAAAAATCCCATTTTTTAAATTCCCATTTTTAATTCCCGTTTTTTCATTCCCATTTTTTTAATTCCCATTTTTTAATTCTCATTTTATTTTTAATTCCCTTTTTTTTAATTCCTTTTTTTCTTCATTTCTTTTTAATTCCCATTTTTTTATTCCCTTTTTTTTAATTCCCATTTTATTAATCCTCTTTTTTTTTCCAATTCCAAATATTTTTTAATTCCAAATTTTTTGAACTCCCATTTTTAATTCCCATTTTTTTAATTCTCATTTTAATTCCCATTTTATTTTTAATTCCCATATTAATTCCTATTTTTTTAATTTATTTTTATATTTCCATTTTTTTAATCCCCCTTTTTTATTCTCATTTTTTTTCTAATTCCAATTTTTTTTTAATTCCTGGTTTTTTCCCTCCCTTTATTTTTGTCCTCATTTTTTTTAATTCCCATTTTTTTAATCCAAATTTTTTTTCCCAATTCCAAATTTTTTTAACTCCCATATTAATTCCCATTTTTTTAATACTTATTTTTTAATTCCCATTTTTTTTTTAATTCTCATTTTTTAATCCCAATTTTTTTTCCCCAATTCCAAATTTTTTTCACTCCCAATTTTTTTAATTTTTATTTTTTTATTTCCATTTGTTTTTTAATTCCCATTCTTTTTATCCCAATTTTTTTTCCCCAATTCCAAATTTTTTTAATTCAAAATTTTTTTAATTAATCAAATTCATTCCCATTTTTTTAATTCTTTTTTTTTTATTCCCATTTTTTTTTAATTCCCATTTTTTTATCCCAATTTTTTTTTTCCCAATTCCAAATTTTTTTAACTCCCACATTAATTCCCATTTTTTTAATACTTATTTTTTAATTCCCATTTTTTTTTAATTCTCATTTTTTAATCCCAATTTTTTTTCCCCAATTCCAAATTTTTTTCATTCCCAATTTTTTTTTTTTTATTTTTTTATTCCCATTTTTTTTAATTCCCATTTTTTTATCCCATTTTTTTTTCCCAATTCCAAATTTTTTTAATTCCAATTTTTTTTAATTAATTAAATTCATTCCCATTTTTTTAATTCTTATTTTTTTATTCCTTTTTTTTAATTCCCATTTTTTTTAATCCCCTTTTTTCTTCCCAATTCCAAATTTTTTTAACTCCCACATTAATTCCAAATTTTTTAATTCTTGTTTTTTTATTCCCATTTTTTTAATTCCCATTTTTTTTAATCCCCTTTTTTTTTTTCCCAATTCCAAATTTTTTTAATTCTTATTTTTTTATTCCCATTTTTTTTTTAATCCCCCTTTTTCCTCCTCATTTTTTTTTTTATCCCCATTTTTTTTAATCCAAATTTTTTTTCCCCAATTCCAAATTTTTTTAATTCCAAATTTTTTGAACTCCCATTTTTAATTCCTATTTTTTTACTCCCATTTTTTTAATTCTCATTTTAATTCCCATTTTTTTTTTAATTCCCATTTTTTTCATTCCCCTTTTTTTCCCTCCCTTTATTTTTCCTCCTCATTTTTTTTAATTCCCATTTTTTTTAATCCCCTTTTTTTTTCCCCAATTCCAAATTTTTTTAACTCCCATATTAATTCAAATTTTTTTAATTCTTATTCTTTTATTCCTATTTTTTTTTTAATTCCCTTTTTTTATCCCAATTTTTTTTCCCCAATTCCAAATTTTTTTCATTCCCAATTTTTTTTTTTTTATTTTTTTATTCCCATTTTTTTTAATTCCCATTTTTTTTAATCCCCTTTTTTTTTCCCCAACTCCAAATTTTTTTAATTAATTAAATTCATTCCCATTTTTTTAATTCTTATTTTTTTATTCCCATTTTTTTCTTTCCCGTTTTTTTAATTTTTATTTTTTTATTCCCATTTTTTTTTTAATTCCCATTTTTTATCCCAATTTTTTTTCCCCAATTCCAAATTTTTTTCATTCCCAATTTTTTTTTTTTTATTTTTTTATTCCCGTTTTTTTTTAATCCCCATTTCTTTCAATCCCAATTTTTTTTTCCCCAATTCCCCTCATTTTCCCCATTTTCCCATCCCGGAATTCCCGATCAATCCGATCAATCCCATCTTTTTAATTCCAGATCGACAGCGATGATCTCCTGGACAACTCCGGAGACGCCGCCAGCGCCTTCTTCGAAGGTGCCGGGGTAAGAATTCCCTCCCTCCCCAATTCCCCGGGATTTCCCCCTTTCCCACCGGAATTCCATCCCTTTTCCCACAAAATTCCCAGAAAATTCCCATTTTTCCCCCAATTTTTCCAATTTTTTCCCAATTTTCCCATTTTTTTCCTAATTTTCACATTTTTTTCCCAATTTTCACATTTTTTCCCCCATTTTTTCCCCCATTTTCCCATTTTTTCCCCCATTTTTCCCATTTTTTCCCCCGTTTTTCCCATTTTTTTCCCCCATTTTTCTGGGGTTTTTTCCCCAATTTTCCCATTTTTTCCCCAATTTTCCCATTTTTCCCATTTTTCCCCATTTTTCCCGTTTTTCCCCATTTTTCCCACTTTTTCCCCAATTTTCCCGTTTTTTCCCCATTTTTCCCCCATTTTTTCCCCCATTTTTCCCACTTTTTTCCCATTTTTTTCCCAATTTTCCCATTTTTTTTCCCCCATTTTTCCCGTATTTTTCCCATTTTTCCCCCATTTTTCCCGTTTTTTCCCCCAATTTTCCCATTTCTTTCCCCATTTTTCCCGTTTTTCCCCTTTTTTTCCCATTTTTTCCCCATTTTCCTTCCCCCCGCTCTCCGATTCCCGTCCTTTCCCGGAATCCCGGATCCTTTTCCCGCTGGGATCTCCCCTGGGCTCCCCCCGGATCCGTTCCGGGGATCCCCCGGGATTCCGGGAAAGCCCCGAACGCCGGGGATCCCCGGGGATCCAACGGATCTGCTGGGGCGCGCTGGGGCGCGCTGGGTTCCGTTGGGTTCTGTTGGATCCCCTTTGGGTCCCCTTGGGTCCAGTTGGGTTCTGTTGGGTTCTGTTGGGTCCCGTTGGGTTCCGCTGCATCCCCTTGGGTCCCATTGGGTCCCCTTGGGTTCCATTGGGTCCCATTGGGTTCCGTTGGGTTCCGTTGTGTCCCCTTGGGTCCCATTGGGTTCTGTTGGGTTCCGTTGTGTCCCCTTGGGTTCCGTTGGGTTCTGTTGGATCCCCTTTGGGTCCCCTTGGGTCCAGTTGGGTTCTGTTGGGTTCTGTTGGGTCCCGTTGGGTTCCGCTGCATCCCCTTGGGTCCCATTGGGTCCCCTTGGGTTCCATTGGGTCCCATTGGGTTCCGTTGGGTTCCGTTGGGTTCTGTTGGGTCCCCTTGGGTTCCGTTGGGTTCCGTTGTGTCCCCTTGGGTTCCGTTGGGTTCTGTTGTGTCCCCTTGGGTTCCGTTGGGTTCTGTTGGATCCCCTTTGGGTCCCCTTGGGTCCAGTTGGGTTCTGTTGGGTTCTGTTGGGTCCCGTTGGGTTCCGCTGGATCCCCTTGGGTTCCGTTGGGTCCCCTTGGGTCCCCTTGGGTTCCGTTGGGTTCCGTTGGGTTCCGTTGGGTCCCCTTGGGTCCCCTTGGGTTCCGTTGGGTTCCGTTTGGTCCCGTTGGGTTCCGCTGGATCCCCTTGGGTTCTATTGGGTCCCGTTGGGTTCTGTTGGATCCCCTTGGGTCCCCTTGGGTTCTGTTGGGTTCTGTTGGGTTCTGTTGGGTTCTGTTGGATCCCCTCGGGTTCCATTGGATCCCGTTGGGTCCCGCTGGGTCCCCTTGGGTTCCCTTGGGTTCTGTTGGATCCCCTTGGGTTCCGCTGGGTTCCGCTGGTTTCTGTTGGTTTCTGTTGGGTCCCCTTGGGTTCCATTGGATCCCGTTGGTTTCTGTTGGGTTCTGTTGGATCCCCTTGGGTCCCGCTGGGTTCCGCTGGGTTCTGTTGGGGTTTCTGTTGGGTCCCATTGGGTTCCATTGGGTTCCGTTGGATCCCATTGGGTTCTGTTGGGTTCTGTTGGGTCCCATTGGGTTCCATTGGGTTCTGTTGGATCCCGTTGGGTTCCGTTGGGTCCCCTTGGGTCCAGTTGGGTTCTGTTGGGTTCTGTTGGGTTCTATTGGGTTCTATTGGGTTCCGTTGGGTTCTGTTGGGTCCCATCGGGTTCCGTTGGGTTCCGTTGGATCCCGTTGGGTTCCGTTGGGTTCTGTTGGGTCCCATTGGGTTCCGTTGGGTTCCGTTGGGTTCCGTTGGATCCCGTTGGGTTCCGTTGGGTTCTGTTGGGTTCCATTGGGTTCTGTTGGGTTCTGTTGGGTTCCGTTGGGTCCCGTTGGATCCCCTTGGGTTCCGTTGGGTCCCCTTGGGTTCCATTGGGTCCCCTTGGGTCCCATTGGGTTCCGTTGGGTTCTGTTGGGTCCCATTGGGTCCCCTTGGGTCCCCTTGGGTCCCATTGGGTTCTGTTGGGTCCCCTTGGGTCCCGTTGGGTTCTGTTGGATCCCCTTGGGTCCCGTTGGGTTCTGTTGGGTCCCGCTGGGTCCCGCTGGGTTCTGTTGGGTCCCGTTGGGTCCCCTTGGGTTCCATTGGGTTGTGTTGGGTCCCGTTGGGTTCTGTTGGATTCCATTGGGTTCCGTTGGATCCCCTTGGGTCCCCTTGGGTCCCGTTGGGTTCTGTTGGGTCCCGTTGGGTTCCGCTGGGTCCCGCTGGGTTCCGTTGGTTTCTGTTGGGTTCTGTTGGATCCCCTTGGGTCCCGCTGGGTTCCGTTGGTTTCTGTTGGGGTTTCTGTTGGGTCCCGTTGGGTTCCATTGGGTTCTGTTGGGTCCCGTTGGGTTCCGTTGGGTTCCGTTGGGTTCTGTTGGGTTCTGTTGGGTTCTGTTGGGTCCCGTTGGGTCCCGTTGGGTTCCGTTGGGTTCTGTTGGGTTCTGTTGGGTTCTGTTGGGTTCTGTTGGGTCCCGTTGGGTTCCGTTGGGTTCCGTTGGGTTCTGTTGGGTTCTGTTGGGTTCCGTTGGGTTCTGTTGGGTTCCGTTGGGTTCAGTTGGATCCCCTTGGGTCCCCTTGGGTCCCGTTAGGTTCCGTTGGGTTCCGTTGGGTTCTGTTCGATTACATTGGGTTCCGTTGGATCCCATTGGGTTCTGCTGGATCCCGTTGGGTTCTGTTGGGTTCTGTTGGATCCCGTTGGGTTCTGTTGGATCCCATTGGGTTCCGTTGGATCCCGTTGGGTTCCGTTGGGTTCTGTTGGATCCCGTTGGGTTCTGTTGGGTTCTGCTGGATCCCATTGGGTTCCGTTGGATCCCGTTGGGTTCCGTTGGATCCTGTTGGGTTCTGTTGGGTTCTGTTGGGTTCCTCGGGATCAGTTGGATCCCACTGGATCCCGTGGGGTTCCGTTGGGTTCTCTGGGGTTCTGCTGGATCCCGTGGGGTTCCTTTGGGTTCCATCTGATCCTGTTGGGTTCTGTTGGGTTCCACCAGATCCCATTGGGTTCCATTGGGTCCTGCTGGGTCCTGTTGGGTCCTGCTGGGTCCTGTTGGGTTCTGTTGGGTTCCACCAGATCCCATTGGGTCCTGTTGGGTCCTGCTGGGTCCTGTTGGGTCCTGCTGGGTCCTGCCAGGTTCCATTGGGTCCTGCTGGGTTCTGTTGGGTCCCATTGGGTTCCCTTGGGTCCTGCTGGGTCCTGTTGGGTCCTGCTGGGTCCTGTTGGGTCCTGTTGGGTCCCCTTGGGTTCCGTTGGGTCCTGTTGGGTTCTATTGGGTCCCATTGGGTTCCATTGGGTCCTGCTGGGTCCTGTTGGGTCCTGCTGGGTTCTGTTGGGTCCTGCTGGGTTCTGTTGGGTCCTGCTGGGTCCTGTTAGGTTCTGCTGGGTCTTGCCAGGTTCCATTGGGTCCTGCTGGGTCCTGTTGGGTCCTGTTGGGTTCTGTTGGGTCCTGCTGGGTCCTGCCAAGTCCTGTTGGGTCCCATTGGGTTCCCTTGGGTCCTGCTGGGTCCTGTTGGGTCCTGCTGGGTCCTGTTCGGTTCTGTTGGGTCCCATTGGGTTCCATTGGGTCCTGCTGGGTTCTGTTGGGTCCTGCTGGGTTCTGTTGGGTCCTGCTGGGTCCTGTTGGGTCCTGCTGGGTCCTGCCAGGTTCCATTGGGTCCTGCTGGGTCCTGTTGGGTCCTGTTGGGTTCTGTTAGGTCCTGCTGGGTCCTGTTGGGTCCTGCTGGGTCCTGCTGGGTTCTGTTGGGTCCTGCTGGGTCCTGCTGGGTTCTGTTGGGTCCTGCTGGGTCCTGCTGGGTTCTGTTGGGTCCTGCTGGGTCTTGTTGGGTTCTGCTGGGTCCTGCTGGGTCCTGTTGGGTCCTGCTGGGTCCTGCCAGGTCCTGTTGGGTCCCATCCCGTCCCATCGTGTCCCCCCCCATCCCCCACCCCCCACCCCCTCCCCTCCCCCCAACCCAACCCAACCCAACCCAACTCCGTCCCCTCTCCCGTTCCCGCAGCTCCACGGCCAGGAGACCGCGGGGAACCCCCTGAGCTCGGAGCCCAGCCAGCCCCCGGCCAGCGTGGACCTGGATTTCCTGGAGGATGACATCCTGGGCTCCCCCGGCGGCGCCGGCGCGGGCGCCGAGCAGCCGTGCGACATCCTCCAGCAGAGCCTGCAGGAGGCCAACATCACCGAGCAGACCCTGGAGGCCGAGGCCGAGCTGGACCTGGGCTCCTTCCAGCTGCCGGCGCTCCAGCCCGTGGTCCAGGCCGCCGAGGGCGCGCCGCAGATCTTCTCCGGCGGCGCCGCCGACCTGCTGGGGCTGCAACCCCCGGCCGTGCTGGCGCCGCAGGCCTTGGTGCAACCGCCGGACGTGGTCAACAAAGCCATCAGCGTCCAGCCCTTCCTCCAGCAGGTGGGCTTGGGGAACGTCACCATCCAACCCCTGCCAAACCTGCCCGGGCTGCCCAACGGGAGCCCCGGCGGAGCTCTGGGCTTGGGACCCATCCAGGTGGTGGGGCAGCAGGTGATGGCCATCAACCAACCGGCGGCGCCGCAGCTGCTGGCCAAACCGGCGCCGGTGGCGGCCGTGGGCGGTTACATCGCCCAGCCCGAGGCGGGCGCGGCGCCGGGAGCGGGGTTGGTGATCCAGAAGAGCCTCCCGGCGGCGGCGGCGGCGGCGGCGGGCGCGGCGGCGCTCAACGGCGGCTCGGTGTTCGGCGGAGTTTCGGCGGCGTCGGCGCAGCCGCTGGCGGTGGCGTCGGGGTTGGGCGGTTCGTTGGTGCCGGCGCCCAACGTGATCATTCACCGCACGCCGACGCCGATCCAGCCCAAACCGGCCGGCGTGCTGCAGCAGAAGCTCTACCAGATCACGCCGAAACCTTTCGGAGCTCTGCCCGGCGAGACGCCGGCCAAACCGCAGCAGAACCTCACCTTCATGGCCGGCAAAGCCGCGCCCAACGTGGTTCTCCAAGGATTCCCCCAGAACGTCTTCAAGCCGCCGCCGCCGCAGCCGCCGGCGCTGGGCAAATCCATGAGCGTGCACGTGCTGAACCAGGGCGGCTCCATCGTCATCCCGGCGCAGCCCTTCCAGGGCCAGAACCAATTCCTGCTGCCGGGCCAGCTGGCCGGAGCCTCGGCCGTGCCGCTGCCGCAGCCGCTGTCGGCGCTGCCGGCGGGCGTCGGCGGCCAGCTGCTGCCGGGAGCGGGTCAGGCTCACATCATCGCTGGTCAAAGCGCCGGCGCTCAACTTTTGGCCAACCCGGCCTTGCCGGCGCAGCTCCTCAACCAAAACCTGGCGGGTCAGCTCAACCTGGGCCCGGTGCTGGCGTCGCCGGGAGCGCCGGGCACCGCTCACATCCTGTCGGCGGCGCCCATCCAGCTGCAGCCGGGGCAGGTGGCGCCGGGCCCGGCCTTGTTCCAGATGCCGGTGTCGCTGGCCGGGACCTTGCCCAGCCCCGGTTCGGCGGCGCCGGCGCCCACGGTGATCCAGGGGGTGACGCTGGCCAGCCCGGTGGCGGTGCTGAACGCCGCCGAGGCCGCGCCGGGAGGCGCCGGCAGCCCCGAGCCGGGCGCGGCGCAGGCGCCGGGAACGCCGCAGGTGCCGGGCGGGAGCAGCCCCGGCAGCGGAAGCCCCGAGAAAATCCTGCTGGGAACGGCGGCGGCGGCGGCGGCGGCGCTGGGGCAGGAGGCGGTGCCCATGTTCCTGCAGCAGGTGAGAGACGGGGAGGGGTTCGGGGAGTCCCGGGATTCGGGGGTTCACGGGATTCGGGGGTTCGCGGAATTTGGGGGTTCACGGGATTCCCAGGATTCACGGGATTCCCGGGATTTGAGGGTTCACGGGATTCCCAGGATTCACGGGATTCCCGGGATTTGGGGAGTCCCGGGATTCCCGGCTTTTGGGAGTCCAGGGATTCAGGGGTTCCTGGGATTCCCAGGATTTGGGGGTTCCCGGGATTCGGGGGTTCCCGGGATTCGGGGGTTCACGGGATTCCCGGGATTCACGGGATTCCCAGGATTTGGGGGTTCATGGGATTTGGGGGTTCACGGGATTTGGGGGTTCCCGGGATTCGGGGGTTCACGGGATTCCCAGGATTCACGGGATTCCCAGGATTTGGGGGTTCACGGGATTTGGGGGTTCACGGGATTCCCAGGATTCACGGGATTCCCAGGATTTGGGGGTTCCTGGGATTCAGGGGTTCCGGGGATTTGGGGAGTCCCGGGACTCAGGGGTTCCTGGGGTTCCCAGGATTTGGGGGTTCCCGGGATTTGGGGGTTCATGGGATTCCCAGGATTCACGGGATTCCCAGGATTTGGGGAGTCCCGGGATTTGGGGAGTCCCTGGATTTGGGGGTTCCTGGGATTCCCAGGATTTGGGGGTTCCCGCGATTCCCAGCTTTTGGGAGTCCAGGGATTCAGGGGTTCCTGGGATTCCCAGGATTTGGGGGTTCCCAGGATTTGGGGAGTTCAGGGATTTGGGGGTTCCCGGGATTCCCGGGATTTGGGGGTTCCCGGGATTTGGGGGTTCACGGGATTCCCAGGATTCACGGGATTCCCAGGATTTGGGGAGTCCCGGGATTTGGGGATTCCCGGGATTCAGGGGTTCCTGGGATTCCTGGGATTTGGGGGTTCCCAGGACTCAGGGGTTCCTGGGATTTGGGGGTTCCTGGGATTCGAGGGGTTCCCAGAATTCCCGGGATTTGGGGGTTCCTGGGATTCCCAGGATTCGGGAGTTCCCGGGATTCCTGGGATTATGGGGTTCCCGGGATTCCCAAGATTCAGGGAGTCCAGGGATTTGGGGGTTCCTGGGATTCGAGGGGGTCCCAGGATCCCCAGGATTTGAGGATTCCTGGGATTTGGGGGTTCCTGGGATTCGAGGGGGTCCCAGGATCCCCAGGATTTGGGAATTCCCAGGATTCCTGGGATTTGGGGGTTCCCAGGATTCCCGGCTTTTGGGAGTCCAGGCATTCAGGGGTTCCCAGGATTCCTGGGATTTGGGGGTTCCCGGGATTCCCGGGATTCGGGGGATCCATGAGTGGAAAACCGGGATCTGAGCATGGAAATCTGGGATCCGGGGGCAGAAAACCGGGATCCAGCAAAGGAAATCCGGGATCTGGGCACGGAAAACTGGGATCCAGGGGCAGGAAACCGGGATCCAGCAAGGGAAATCCGGGATCCCGGAGCAGAAATCCGGGATCCGGGGGCAGAAAACGAGGATCCAGCAAGGGAAATCCGGGATCCAGGAGTGGAAATCCGGGATCCAGGAGTGGAAATCTGGGATCCAGGAGCGGAAATCTGGGATCCCGGAACTGAAATCCGGGATCCGGGGGCAGAAATCCGGGATCCAGGAGCGGAAATCTGGGATCCAGCAAGGGAAATCTGGGATCCAGGAGTGGAAATCCGGGATCCAGGAGTGGAAATCCGGGATCCAGCAAGGGAAATCCGGGATCCAGGAGCGGAAATCCGGGATCCAGCAAGGGAAATCCGGGATCCCGGAGCAGAAATCCGGGATCCGGGGGCAGAAATCCAGGATCCGAGGGCAGAAATCCGGGATCCCGGAGCGGAAATCCCGGAGCGGATCCCCCTCCGGATCCGCTTTTCCCGCTGGATCCGCCCCGAGGGACCCCAACCCCCCCCCCCCCCCGGGATCTCCCGGAATTCCTTCCCGGGATTTTTCCAGCCCCCAATTCCCGCCGCCGCCCCGCTCCGCTCGCTTGGCGCTCACTAACCCCGACCGCTGCCGCTCCCCCGCGCCCCAAAATCCCCCGAATTCGCCCCAAATCCGCCGGGAGCCTCCCCAGGGCCGCTCCCGGGAATTCCCGGGGTCCATCCCGGAGAATCCCTGGAATGGGGAGGGGGGAAAAGCGGGAATGGGGGTTTGGGGAAGGGGGGAAAAAAGGGAAAATGGGATTTGATCGATGTTCCCGGGGGTGGAGCCAGGCGGAATTCCAGAGAGTTCTGGACGATTCCAGACGGAATTCCAGAAAATTCCAGAGAGTTCTGGACGATTCCAGCCGGAATTCCAGAAAATTCCAGAGAGTTCTGGACGATTCCAGCCCGAATTCCCGATAATTCCGGACAACCCAAGACAATTCCAGCCGGAATTCCAGAGAATTCCAGGCAATTCCAGCCGGAATTCCAGACTATTCCAGGTGATTCCAGATGGAATTCCAGGCTATTCTAGATCATTCCAGGCAATTCCAGATCATTCCAGCCAGAATTCCAGAGAATTCCAGACAATTCCAGATGGAATTCCAGAGAATTCCAGGCAATTCCAGATCATTCCAGCCAGAATTCCAGGCAATTCCAGACAGAATTCCAGCCAGAATTCCTGATAATTCCAGACAATCCAAGACAATTCCAGCCGGAATTCCAGGGAATTCCAGCCAGAATTTCAGAGAATTCCAGAGAATTCCAGATGCAATTCCAGGCACAATTCCAGGCAATTCCAGCCAGAATTCCGGGCAATTCCAGCAGGAATTCCAGACAATTCCGGACAATTCCAGATGTAATTACAGCTGGAATTCCAGACAATTCCAGCCAGAATTCCAGCCAGAATTCCAGCCAGAATTCCAGGGAATTCCAGACAATTCCAGATGTAATTACAGCCGGAATTCCAGGCAATTCCAGCCAGAATTCTGGGCAATTCCAGCGGGAATTCCTGACAATTCCGGACACAATTTCAGCTGGAATTCCAAATAATTCCACACGGAATTCCAGACAGTTCCAGCCGTAATTCCAGATGCAATTCCCGCTAAAATTCCAGATAATTCCAGACAATTCCGGACAATTCCAGACGGAATTCCAGAGAATTTCGGGCAATTGCAGCCAGAATTCCAGACAATTCCAGGGAATTCCAGGGAATTCCAGGCAATTCCAGCCAGAATTCCAAATAATTCCAGCCACAATTCCAGATGCAATTCCAGCCACAATTCCAGCCACAATTCCAGAGAATTCCAGACGATTTGAGCCAGAATTCCAGAGAATTCCGGGCAATTCCAGCGGGAATTCCAGTCAATTCCAGAAGGAATTCCAGATGGAATTCCAGCCAATTCCAGTCACAGTTTCAGACAATTCCAGCCACAATTCCAGTGGGAATTCCAGGCAGTTCCAGCCTCAATTCCCGATGCAATTCCAGCCACAATTCCAGAGAATTCCAGACAATTTGAGCCAGAATTCCAGAGAATTCGAGCGGGAATTCCAGACAGTTCCAGCCAGAATTCCAAATAATTCCAGCCAGAATTCCAGACATTTCCAGACAATTCCAGCCAGAATTCCAGAGAATTCCAGACAATTTGATCCAGAATTCCAGCCACAATTCCAGAGAATTCCAGACAATTTGATCCAGAATTCCAGCCGGAATTCCAGGCAATTCCAGCGGGAATTCCAGACAGTTCCAGCCACAATTCCCGATACAATTCCAGAGAATTCCGGACAGTTCTAGCCACAATTCCCAATGCAATTCCAGCCGGAATTCCAGAGAATTCCAGACAATTTGAGCCAGAATTCCAGAGAATTCCGGGCAATTCCAGCGGGAATTCCAGACAGTTCCAGCCACAATTCCAAATAATTCCAACCAGAATTCCAGACATTTCCAGACAATTCCAGCCGGAATTCCAGAGAATTCCAGAAAATTTGAGCCAGAATTCCAGAGAATTCCAGACAATTTGATCCAGAATTCCGGACAATTCCAGCTGGGAGCCGCTCTGGGAATTCCCGGGCCGGCTCCTCCCGTGCCTTTTCCTTCCGGGAATCCTTCGGGAATGGGAACCCGGGGGCTCCCCCGGCCTTCGGGGATCCCCGGGCTCGGATTTTCCCGGGATCCCTTTGGATTTTCCCGGGATATTCCACGGCTGGAATTCCCAAAAAACAAAACAAAAAAAAAGCGGGATGGGCCGGGAATCCTCGGGATGAGTTTTCCCGGGATATTCCTCTCCCGGAGCATTCCCAGATGGATTTTCCATCCTTTTTTCCCGCCTTTCCCAAAAAAACCCCCCTCGGAGCGCGGATTTGGGGCGGAATTCCGCTCCGAGATTTTCCCGGGAAAAATTTTTTTTTTATTTTTTTTTCCCGGGAAATTTTATTCCCGGCTGGATTTTTCCCGCCGTTTTCCCGATAAAAATCAGGGATTCCCCTCGGGAATCGGGGGTGGGGGCGGCTCGGGGGCTTTTCCCGCTGCTTTTCCCGCCGCGGATTCCCGGGATTTTTCCCTTCTCCGCCCCCGGGGGGGGGGTGGGGTTGGGAATTTTCCCGGGAATCCGCTTTTCCCGCCACTAACCGGAGCTTTTCCTTCTTTTCCTTGCAGCCGAAACTCCCGGGAACGTCCCCGGGGGACCCCCCGGCCCCTCTCCCCTCATCCCAAATCCCCCAGATCCCACCCCAGCATTCCCAAATCCCGCCCCAGCATTCCCAAATCCCGCCCCAGCATTCCCAAATCCCGGCCCAGCATTCCCAAATCCCGGCCCAGCATTCCCAGCTCCCGGCCCAGCATTCCCAGCTCCCGGCTCGTCCTCCCTCGCAGCCTCAGCCGCTTTCCCGCCCTCCATCCCGGCCTCATTCCCGACCCCCATCCCAACCCCGGCCGCCCTCGGAGCCGCCGCGCCCGGAGCCGCCCCCGGGGCTCTTCGGGGTCCCCCCGGCTCCGTTCCCGGAGCCCCCCGAGCATTCCCAGTCCCCCCAGCATTCCCAGCCCTCCCAGCATTCCCAGGCTTCCCAGCATTTCCCGCTGCCGGGGATGAAGGCGGCGGCGGCGGCGGCTCCGGCGCTGCTGCCCCCGGAACATTCCCGGAGTTTTCCGCTGATCCCGGCGCCTTTCCAGCCTCTCTCCGGCCCCGCGGCCGCGCAGAAGGCTGGTCCGGAGAGGTTCCAGCAGGTAAATCCCGGGAATTCAAAGGAAAAATACCGGGAATGCGCAGAAAAATGGGAGTTCCCAAAAAAAATCTCCGGAATTTGCAGAAAAATCCCGGGAATTCGCAAAAAAATCCCAGCCCGGAGAGGTTCTAGCAGGTAAATCCCGGGAATTCAAAGGAAAAATACCGGGAATGCGCAAAAAAATGGGAGTTCCCAAAAAAAATCCTGGGAATTCGTAAAAAAATCCCAGGAATTCACAAAGAAATCCTGGGAATTCGCAAAAAATCCCAGGAATTCCAAGAGAAATCCCGGGAATTCACAAAAAATCCTGGGAATTCACAAAGAAATCCCAGCCCGGAGCGGTTCCAGCAGGTAAATCCCGGGAATTCCCAGGAAAAATACCGGGAATGCGCAGAAAAATGGGAGTTCCCCAAAAAAATCCTGGGAATTCCCATAAAAAATCCCAGGAATTCCCATAAAAATACCGGGAATTCACAAAAAAATACCGGGAATTCCCAGAAAAATACCAGGAATGCGCAAAAAAATGGGAGTTCCCAAAGAATCCCGGGAATTCCCAGAAAAAAAATGGGAATTCACAAAAAAAATCCTGGGAATTCACAAAAAAATCCTGGGAATTCACAAAAAAATCCTGGGAATTCACAAAAAAGTGCCGGGAATTCCCAGAAAAATCCCAGGAATTCCCAAAAAAATCCCGGTCTTGAGCGATTCCAGCACTTAAATCCCAGGAATTCCCAGAAAATCCCAGGAATTCCCATAAAAAATCCTGGTCCCGAGTGATTCCAGCAGGGAAATCCGGGTGGGAATTCCCAGGAATTCCCGGGGAATCCCAAAGATCCGGCAGGTAAATGCCGATGGAATTCCGGGAATTCCCAAAGATCCGGGGCTGGGCAGGATCCGGCGGGTGAATCCCGGCGGGAATTCCCGGGAATTCCGGGATTGGATGGATAAATCCCGGTGGGAATTCCCGGGAATTCCGGGATTGGATGGATAAATCCCGGTGGGAATTCCCAGGAATTCCAGGATTGGGTGGATAAATCCCGGTGGGAATTCCCGGGAATTCCGGGATTGGATGGATAAATCCCGGTGGGAATTCCCAGGAATTCCAGGATTGGGTGGATAAATCCTGGTGGGAATTCCCGGGAATTCCGGGATTGGATGGATAAATCCTGGTGGGAATTCCCGGGAATTTTGGATGGATAAATCCCGGTGGGAATTCCAGGATTGGATGGATAAATCCCGGCGGGAATTCCCGGGAATTTTGAAGGATAAATCCCAGTGGGAATTCCCCAGAATTCCAGGATTTGATGGATAAATCCCGGCAGGAATTCCCAGGAAATTTGGATGGATAAATCCTGGTGGGAATTCCCGGGAATTCCGGGATTGGATGGATAAATCCTGGTGGGAATTCCCAGGAATTTGGATGGATAAATCCCGGCGGGAATTCCCGGGAATTTTGATGGATAAATCCCAGCGGGAATTCCCAGGAATTTTGATGGAATTCCCGCGGATCCCCCAGCCCCGCTCCCGGGAATTCCGGGCTTTCCGCCGGAATTCCGCCGCTCCTGAATCCCGAGGAAACCCCTGGAAAATCCCGGGAAAATTCCCGGGAAAATTCCCGTCCCGAGGCCCGGCCTGAGCTCGGATCCCGAGGGATCGAGGAGCCGGATCCCGCCGGATTTGGGATCTCGGGAATTCCGGATCCCGCCGGATTTGGGATCTCGGGAATCCCGGATCCCGCTGGATTTGGGATTTTTGGGAATTCCGGATCCGGATCCCGCCGGATTTGGGATCCCGGGAATTCCGGATCCCGCTGGATTTGGGATCTCGGGAATTCCCGGTCTGGATCCCGCTGGATTTGGGATCTCGGGAATTCCTGGTCCGGATCCCGCTGGATTTGGGATCCCGGGAATTCCGGATCCCGCTGGATTTGGGATCCCGGGAATTCCGGATCCCGCTGGATTTGGGATCCCGGGAATTCCAGATCCCGCTGGATTTGGGATTTTTTGGGAATTCTGGATCCCGCTGGATTTGGGATCCCGGGAATTCCGGATCCCGCTGGATTTGGGATCCCGGGAATTCCGGATCCCGCTGGATTTGGGATCTCGGGAATTCCGGATCCCGCTGGATTTGGGATTTTTGGGAATTCCTGGTCCGGATCCCGCCGGATTTGGGATCTCGGGAATTCCTGGTCCGGATCCCACTGGATTTGGGATTTTTGGGAATTCCGGATCCCGCTGGATTTGGGATCTCGGCAATTCCGGATCCCGCTGGATTTGGGATCTCGGGAATTCCGGATCCCGCTGGATTTGGGATCTCGGGAATTCCGGATCCCGCTGGATTTGGGATTTTTGGGAATTCCGGATCCCGCTGGATTTGGGATCTCAGGAATTCCGGATCCCGCCGGATTTGGGATCTCGGCAATTCCGGATCCCGCTGGATTTGGGATCTGGGGGGAAATCAGCCCTTGGATCCCGCTGGATTTGGGAATTTTGGGGCCGTTCCTGATGAAATCTGGGAATTTTGGGGCCGTTCCTGACGGGATTTGGGATTTTGGTGTTGGTTCCTGATGGATTTTGGGGTTTTTGTGGCAGTTCCTGATGGATTTTGGGATTTTGGGGCTGTTCCTGGTGGAATTTGGGAATTTTGGGGCAGTTCCTGATGAATTTTGGGGGTTTTAAGGCCATTCCTGACAGATTTTGGGGTTCTTGGGACAGTTCCTGACGGGATTTGTGATTTTCGAGGCGATTCCTGATGAAATTTGGGATTTTGGGGCAGTTCCTGATGGAATTTGGGATTTTGGGGCCGTTCCTGACGGATTTTGGGATTTTTAGGGCGATTCCTGATAGAATTTTGTGATATTTGGGTCCGTTCCTGATGGATTTTGGGGTTTTTGTGGCAGTTGCTGACAGATTTTGGGATTTTGGGGCAGTTCCTGACAGATTTTGGGATTTTGTGGTAGTTCCTGATGGATTTTGGGATTTTGGGGCCGTTCCTGATGGATTTTGGGATTTTGGGGCAGTTCCTGATGGAATTTTGGGATTTTGTGGAAGTTCCTGATGAAATTTGGGATTTTGGGGCAGTTCCTGACAGATTTTGGGATTTTGGGGCGGTTCCTGACGGAATTTGGGATTTTGGTGTCGGTTCCTGATGGATTTTGGGATTTTGGGGCCGTTCCTGGTGGAATTTGGGAATTTTGGGGCAGTTCCTGATGAATTTTGGGGGTTTTAAGGCCATTCCTGACAGATTTTGGGGTTCTTGGGACAGTTCCTGACGGGATTTGTGATTTTCGAGGCGATTCCTGATGAAATTTGGGAATTTTGGGGCAGTTCCTGATGGAATTTGGGATTTTGGGGCGGTTCCTGACGGGATTTGGAATTTTTAGGGCGATTCCTGGTGGAATTTTGTGATATTTGGGTCTGTTCCTGATGGAATTTAGGGTTTTTGTGGCAGTTCCTGATAGAATTTGTGATTTTTGAGGCGATTCTTGATGAAGTTTGGGGATTTTGGGGCAGTTCCTGATGGAATTTGGGGCAGTTCCTGATGGATTTTGGGATTTTGGGGCAGTTCCTGATGGATTTTGGGGCCGTTCCTGATGGATTTTGGGATTTTGGGGCGGTTCCTGACGGAATTTGGGGTTTTTGGGGCGGTTCCTGAGGGATTTTGGGATTTTGGGGCAGTTCCTGACAGAATTTGGGGTTTTGGGGCAGTTCCTGATGAAATCTGGGAATTTTGGGGTAGTTCCTGACGGATTTTGGGATTTTGGGGCAGTTCCTGACAGAATTTGGGGTTTTGGGGCAGTTCCTGATGAAATCTGGGAATTTTGGGGTAGTTCCTGACGGATTTTGGGATTTTGGGGCGGTTCCTGAGGGATTTTGGGGATTTTGTGGCAGTTCCTGACAGATTTTGGGGCGGTTCCTGACGTAATTTGGGGTTTTTGGGGCGGTTCCTGACGGAATTTAGGGTTTTTGGGGCGGTTCCTGACAGATTTTGGGATTTTGGGGCGGTTCCTGACGGATTTTGGGATTTTGGGGCCGTTCCTGATGGATTTTGGGGCGGTTCCTGATGGATTTTGGGGATTTTGTGGTAGTTCCTGACAGATTTTGGGATTTTGGGGCGGTTCCTGATGGATTTTTGGGATTTTGGGGCGGTTCCTGACGGAATTTGGGGATTTTGGGGCGGTTCCTGAGGGATTTTAGGGCGGTTCCTGATGGATTTTGGGGCAGTTCCTGACGGATTTTTGGGATTTTGGGGCGGTTCCTGACGGAATTTGGGGTTTTTGGGGCGGTTCCTGAGGGATTTTGGTGTTTTCCAGGTGCCCCAGGGGCTGCTCCTGCAGCCGAAGCCGCCCTCGTCCAGCCCGGCCCCGTTCCCGGCTCCGGCCGCTCCCGTCCTGGTTCCGGCGGCTCCGGGAACGCCCGGCCCCGCCCTCGGAGCCGGCGCCGGCGGCAGCGCGGCCTCAGGTGGGTCCGGAATCCCGAAATTCCCCTATCCCGATATCCCCAAATCCCGACATCCCGATATCCCCGTGTCCCAAAATCCCAATATCCCGAAATCCTGATCTCCCAACGTCCTGAAATCCTGAAATCCCAAAATTCTGATATCCCAAAATCCCGGTATCCCGACATCCTGATATCCTGATATCCCAAAATCCCGATATCCAATATCCCAACGTCCTAAAATCCCAATATCCCAAGATCCCGAAATCCCAGTATCCCAAAATCCCGATATCCTGATATCCCGATATCCCAAGATCCTGAAATCCCCAAATCCCGACATCCCAAAATCCTGATATCCCAAAACCCCGGTATCCCGATATCCCAAAATCCCGATATCCCGATATCCCGAAATCCCGATATCCCAAAGTGCTGATATCCCAAAGTCCTGATATCCTGAAATCCCGATATCCCAAAATCCCGATATCCCAATATCGTGAAATCCCGATATCCCAAAGTCCCGATATCCCAAAATCCCGATAACCCGACATCCCAAAATCCCGATATCCCGAAACCCCGGTATCCCGATATCCCGATATCCCAAAGTCCTGATATCCCCAAATCCTGATATCCTGGTATTGCAATATCCTACAATCCTGATATCCTGAAATCCCGATATCCCAAAATCCCCAAATCCCGATATCCCGGTATTGTGATATCCTACAATCCCGATATCCCCAAATCCCGATATCCGAACATCCTGAAAGCCCAGAATCCCGATATCCCACAGTCCCGATATCCCGATATCCCGGCCCCCCAGCCCTGCGCTATCCCGATATCCCGACATGCCGGTGCCCCCAGTATCCCACCCCCTTTCCCATTCCCATTTCCCAATCCCATTCCCTTTTTCCCGTATCCCATTCCCGGTGCCATTCCCATTTTCCCATTTCCATTCTCCCTCTCCAATTCCCGTATCCCATTCCCATTTCCCCATTCCCATTCCCTTTTTCCCGTCTCCCATTCCCATTTCCCAATCCCATTCCCGTTTTCCTGTGTCACATTCCCGTTTCCCCATTTCCCCATTCCCATTCCCTTTTTCCCATTCCCATTTCCGCATTCCCATCCCCATTCCCGTTTCCCATTTCCCATTCCCATTTCCCATTTCCCCATTCCCATTTCCCATTTCCCATTTCCCATTCCCATTTCCCATTTCCCATTTCCCCATTCCCATCCCCATTCCCATTTCCCATTTCCCATTCCCATTTCCCCATTCCCATTCTCCCATTCCCTCTCCCATTTCGCCACTTCCCCATTCCCATTCCCATTCCCATTCTCCCATTTCCCCATTCCCATTTCCCCATTCCCATTTCCCCATTCCCATTCCCATTTCCCCATTTCCCATTCCCATTTCCCATTCCCATTCCCATTTCCCATTTCCCATTCCCATTTCCCCTCATTCCCATTCCCATTTCCCCATTCCCATTTCCCATTCCCATTTCCCCATTCCCATTTCCCATTCCCATTTCCCATTCCCATTTCCCATTTCCCATTTCCCATCCCCATTTCCCATTTCCCATTCCCATTTCCCATTTCCCATTTCCCATCCCCATTTCCCCATTCCCATTTCCCCATTCCCATTTCCCATTCCCATTTCCCATTCCCATTCCTATTTCCCCATTTCCCATTCCCATTTCCCATTCCCATTCTCCCATTCCCATTTCCCCATTTCCCATTCCTATTCCCATTTCCCCATTCCCATTTCCCCATTCCCATCCCCATTCCCCATTCCCCATCCCCATTTCCCATTTCCCATTCCCATTCCCATTTCCCCATTTCCCATTCCCATTTCCCCATTTCCCCATTCCCATTCCCATTCCCATCCCCGTTCCCATTCCCCCATTTCCCCTCATTCCCATCCCCATTTCCCCATCCCCATTTCTCCATTCCCATTCCCAATCCCAATTCCCAATTCCCGTTCCCATTCCCATTTTCCCATTCCCATTTTCCCATTCCCATTTTCCCACTTTTCCCGTTCCCATCCCCATTTCCCCATCCCCATTTCCCCATTTTCCCATTCCCATTTTCCCACTTTTCCCATTCCCATTTCCCCATTTTCCCATTCCCATTTTCCCACTTTTCCCGTTCCCATTCCCATTTTCCCACTTTTCCCGTTCTTTTCCCGCAGGTGCCGCCGCCCCGGCCGACTCCAAGCCCTTCCCGGCCGTTCCCGGAGCCGTTCCCGGCGCCGTTCCCGGATCCCTTCCCGCTGGAAAAGCGGCTCCGGCTCCCGGGAAACCGGGGGCTCCCCTCCCCCCCCCGCAGCCCGGCCAGGTGAGCGCTTTCCCCAAATTTCCTGATTTTTCCCGATTTTCCCCGATTTTTCCTGATTTTCCCCGATTTTTCCTGATTTTTCCCCGATTTTTCCTGATTTTTCCCGATTTTTCCCAAATTTCCCCGATTTTTCCCAATTTTTCCCGATTTTTCCCAAATTTCCCCGATTTTTCCCGATTTTTCCCCGATTTTTCCTGATTTTTCCCGATTTTTCCCATATTTTTCCCGATTTTTCCCAATTTTTCCCGATTTTTCCCAAATTTCCCCGATTTTTCCCGATTTTTCCCCGATTTTTCCTGATTTTTCCCGATTTTTCCCATATTTTTCCCGATTTTTCCCGATTTTCACCGATTTTTCCCGATTTTCACTGATTTTTCCCGATTTTTCCCATATTTTTCCTGATTTTTCCCAATTTTCACCGATTTTTCCTGATTTTTCCCAATTTTCACCGATTTTTCCTGATTTTTCCCAATTTTTCCCGATTTTTCCTGATTTTTCCCGCCTTTTCCCAAATTTTCACAGATTTTCCCCTATTTTCCCCTATTTTTCCCCAATTTTCCCCTATTTTTCCCCAATTTTTCCCAATTTTTCCCGATTTTTCCCAAATTTCCCCGATTTTTCCCAATTTTTCCCGATTTTTCCCAAATTTCCCTGATTTTTCCCGATTTTCCCCTATTTTTCCTGATTTTTCCCATTTTTCCCCAATTTTTCCTGATTTTTCCCGATTTTTCCTGATTTTTCCCAATTTTTCCTAATTTTTCCCAATTTGTCCTGATTTTTCCCGACTTTTCCCGACTTTTCCTGATTTTCCCCGATTTTTTCTGATTTTTCCTGCCTTTTCCCAACTTTTCCCGATTTTTCCTGATTTTTCCCAATTTTTCCTACTTTTTCCCAATTTTTCCCTGATTTTTCCCAATTTTTCCCCATTTTTCCTGATTTTTCCCAATTTTTCCTGATTTTCCCTGATTTTTCCTGATTTTTCCCGCCTTTTCCCAACTTTTCCCAATTTTCCCCAATTTTTCCCCAATTTTTCCCATTTTTTCCCGATTTTTCCTGACTTTTCCCAATTTTTCCCCATTTTTTCCCATTTTTTCCCGATTTTTCCTGACTTTTCCCAATTTTTCCCCATTTCTCCCCATTTTTCCCCATTTTTCCTGATTTTCCCCGATTTTTCCTGATTTTTCCTGCCTTTTCCCAACTTTTCCTGATTTTTCCTGATTTTTCCCAATTTTTCCTGACTTTTCCCAATTTTTCCTCATTTTTCCCAATTTTTCCCAATTTTTCCCGATTTTTCCCAATTTTTCCCAATTTTTCCCAATTTTTCCCGATTTTTCCTGATTTTTCCCAATTTTCCCCAATTTTTCCTGACTTTCCCGATTTTTCCCAATTTTTCCCCATTTTTCCTGATTTTTCCTGCCTTTTCCCAACTTTTCCCAAATTTCCCCAATTTTTCCCCAATTTTTCCCATTTTTTCCCGATTTTTCCTGACTTTTCCCAATTTTTCCCCATTTTTCCCCATTTTTCCCTATTTTCCCCCATTTTTCCCAACTTTTCCTGATTTTTCCCAATTTTTCCCGATTTTTCCTGATTTTTCCCATTTTTTTCCCATTTTTCCTGGGATTTTCCAGGTTTTTCCAGGTTTTTCCCATTTTTTCCCAGTTTTTCCAGGTTTTTTCCCATTTTTTTTTGGTTTTTCCAGGTGTTTTCCAGTTTTTTTCCTGGGATTTTCCAGGTTTTTCCCATTTTTTTTCCATTTTTCCTTGGATTTTCCAGGTTTTTCCCATTTTTTCCCCATTTTTGCTGGGATTTTCCAGGTTTTTCCCTTTTTTTCCCCATTTTTTCTGGGATTTTCCAGGTTTTTCCCATTTTTTTTCCATTTTTCCTTGGATTTTCCAGGTTTTTCCCATTTTTTCCCCATTTTTCCTGGGATTTTCCAGGGTTTTCCCATTTTTTCCCCATTTTTCCAGTTTTTTTCCAGCTTTTTCCCATTTTTTTCCCGTTTTTCCGCAGGCGAAGCCGGGCGGGATCAAAGGCCCCCCCCAACCCTCAGGGGGCGGGAAGGGCCCCCAGGCCCCGCCCCTGGTGAGTCCCAAAATCCCGGGAATTCGCCCCAAATCCTGGGAATTTCCCCCAAATCCTGGGAATTCCCCCTGAATCCCGGGAATTCCCCCCAAAATCCCAGGAATTCCCCCCAAATCCCGGGAATTCCCCCCAAAATCCCGGGAATTCCCCCCGAATCCCTGGAATTCCCCCCCGAATCCCAGGAATTCCCCTCCAAATCCCGGGAATTCCCATCGAAATCCCGGGAATTCCCCCCAAACCCCGGGAATTCCCCCCCAAATCCCGGGAATTCCCCCCGAATCCCGGGAATTCCGTCCCAAATCCCAGGAATCCCCCCCAAATCCTGGGAATTCCCATCAAAATCCCGGGAATCCTCCCCGAATCCCGGGAATTCCATCCCAAATCCCGGGAATTCCCCCCAAATCCCGGGAATTCCATCCCAAATCCCGGGAATTCCCCCCAAATCCCGGGAATTCCTCCCCAAATCCTGGGAATTCCCCCCAAATCCCAGGAATTCCATCCCAAAACCCCGGAAATTCCCCCCCGAATCCCAGGAATTCCCCCCCAAATCCCAGGAATTCCCCCCCAAATCCCGGGAATTCCATCCCAAAATCCCAGGAATTCCTCCCCAAATCCCGGGAATTCCCCCCAAATTCCTGAAATTCCCCCCAAATCCCGGGAATTCCATCCCAAAATCCCGGGAATTCCCCCCAAAATCCCGGGAATTCCCATTGAAATCCCAGAAATTCCCCCCCAAATCCCAGGAATTCCCATGGAAATCCCAGAAATTCCCCCCCAAATCCCGGGAATTTCCCCCCAGATCCCAGAAATTCCCCCCCAAATCCCGGGAATTTCCCCCCAGATCCCGGGAATTCCCCCCCAAACCCCGGGAATTCCCCCCAAATCCCGGGAATTCCCCCCCAAATCTCGGGAATTCCCATCAAAATCCCGGGAATCCCCCCCAAATCCCGGGAATTCCCCCCCGAATCCCAGGAATTCCCCCCCAAATCCCAGAAATTCCCCCCCGAATCCCGGGAATTCCATCCCAAATCCCAGGAATCCCCCCCAAATCCCGGGAATTCCATCCCAAAATCCCGGGAATTCTCTCCCATCCCGCTGTTCCCGCAGCTGGAGCCGAAGCTGGCGCTGAAGAAGCCGCCGGCGCTGCAGCCCAGTAAAGAGGCCTGGTGAGGAGCCGGGAATTCCGGGAATTCCGGGAATTCCGTCCCCGGTGCCGCCGGGAAGTTTGGGCCACGGTGGGGGAGGGGAGGGGGGGGCGGGAATTGGGAATTTGGGAGAGGGACGGGATTTGGGATTTGGGAGTTGGGAATGGGGATTGGGAATTGGGATTTGGGATTTGGGATTTGGGATTTGGGATTTGGGATTTGGGAATTGGGATTTGGGATTTGGGAATTGGGATTTGGGATTTGGGATTTGGGGATTTGGGAATTGGGAATTGGGAATTGGGAATTGGGAATTGTGTCGGGATTTGGGAATTGTGTTGGGATTTGGGATTTGGGATTTGGGATTTGGGAATTGGGATTTGGGAATTGGGAATTGGGAATTGTGTCGGGATTTGGGAATTGGGATTTGGGAGTTGGGATTTGGGATTTGGGAATTGGGAATTGGGAATTGTGTTGGGATTTGGGAATTGGGAATTGGGATTTGGGAATTGTGTTGGGATTTGGGAATTGGGATTTGGGATTTGGGAATCGGGATTTGGGAATTGGGAATTGGGAATTGTGTCCGTGTCCATGTCAGGATTTGGGATTTGTGCTGGGATTTGGGATTTGGGAATTGGGAATTGGGAATTCTGTCCCTGGTTGTGACGGGATTTTCGATTTGGGATTTGGGAATTATGTCGGGATTTGGGATTTGGGATTTGGGATTTGGAATTGGGAATTGTGTTGGGATTTGGGAATTGGGAATTGGGAATGGGGAATTGTTTTGTTGGGATTTGGGAATTGTGCCGGGAATTGGGAATTGGAAATTGTGCTGGGAATTGGGATTTGGGATTTGGGAATTGGGAATTCTGTCCCTGGTTGTGATGGGAATTGGGATTTGGGAATTGGGAATTCTGTCCCTGGTTGTGCCGGAATTTGGGATTTGGGAATTGGGAATTGGGAATTGGGAATTGGGAATTGTGTCCGTGTCCATGTCAGGATTTGGGATTTGTGTTGGGATTTGGGATTTGGGAATTGGGAATTGTGAATTGGGAATTGTGTCAGGATTTGGGAATTGGGAATTGGGAATGGGGAATTGTTTTGTTGGGATTTGGGAATTGTGCCGGGAATTGGGAATTGGAAATTGTGCTGGGAATTGGGATTTGGGATTTGGGAATTGGGAATTGGGAATTCTGTCCCTGGTTGTGATGGGAATTGGGATTTGGGAATTGGGAATTCTGTCCCTGGTTGTGCCGGAATTTGGGATTTGGGAATTGGGAATTGGGATTTGGGAATTGGGAATTGTGTCCGTGTCCATGTCAGGATTTGGGATTTGTGTTGGGATTTGGGATTTGGGAATTGGGAATTGTGAATTGGGAATTGTGTCGGGATTTGGGAATTGGGAATTGGGAATGGGGAATTGTTTTGTTGGGATTTGGGAATTGTGCTGGGAATTGGGATTTGGGAATTGGGAATGGGGATTTGGGAATTCTGTCCCTGGTTGTGCCGGAATTTGGGATTTGGGATTTGGGAATGGGGATTTGGGAATTGTGTCGGGATTTGGGAATTGGGATTTGGGAATTGGGAATTGGGAATTCTGTCCCTGGTTGTGACGGGATTTGGGATTTGGGAATTGGAATTGGGAATTGGGAATTGAGTTGGGATTTGGGAATTGGGAATTGGGAATTGTGTCGGGATTTGGGAATTGGGATTTGGGATTTGGGAGTTGGGATTTGGGAATTGGGAATTGTGTCCGTGTCCATGTCAGGATTTGGGATTTGTGTTGGGATTTGGGATTTGGGATTTGGGAATGGGGAATTTTGTCGGGATTTGGGAATTGGGAATTGGGAATTGTGTCGGGATTTGGGAATTGGGAATTGGGAATGGGGAATTGTTTTGTTGGGATTTGGGAATTGTGCCGGGAATTGGGATTTGGGAATTTTGAATTGGGAATTGGGAATTGTGTCCCTGGTTGTGCCGGAATTTGGGATTTGGGATTTGGGAATTGGGAATTGTGCCGGGATTTGGGATTTGGGAATGGGGAATTGGGAATTGGGAATTGTGCTGGGAATTGGGATTTGGGATTTGGGAATTGGGAATTGAGTTGGGATTTAGGATTTGGGATTTGGGAATTGTGCCAGGAATTGGGATTTGGGAATTGGGAATGGGGAATTGGGAATTGGGAATTGGGAATTGGGAATTGGGAATTGTGCTGGGATTTGGGATTTGGGATTTGGGAATTGGGAATTCTGTCCCTGGTTGTGTCGGGATTTGGGATTTGGGAATTGGGAATTGGGAATTGTGCTGGGAAGTGGGATTTGGGAATTGTGTTGGGATTTGGGAATTGGGAATTGTGCCGGCAATTGGGAATTATGTCGGGATTTGGGAATTGGGAATGGGGAATTCTGTCCCTGGTTGTGATGGGATTTGGGATTTGGGAGTTGGGATTTGGGAATTGGGAATTGTGCTGGGAATTGGGAATTATGTCGGGATTTGGGATTTGGGAATTTGGATTTGGGATTTGGGAATTTTGAATTGGGAATTGGGAATTGTGTCCCTGGTTGTGCCGGGATTTGGGATTTGGGATTTGGGATTTGGGAATGGGGAATTGGGAATTGTGTCCGTGTCCCTGTCGGGATTTGGGAATTGTGCTGGGATTTGGGATTTGGGATTTGGGATTTGGGATTTGGGAATTGTTCTGGGAATTGGGATTTGTGCTGAGAATTGGGATTCGGGAATTGGGATTTGTGCCGGGATTTGGGATCTGGGATTTGGGATTTGGGAATTGGGATTTGTGCCGGGATTTGGGAATTGTGCTAGGAATTGGGAATTGTTTTGGGATCTGGGATCTGGGATTTGGGAATCGCGCCGGTTCCCAATCCCGGGAGCGTCCCCGCAGCCTCCTGGAGCAGCTGCACAAGCACCAGGGCGCGGTGCTGCACCCGGAATTCCGAACCCCGTTCCGCTCCGTGGGCGACGCCCTGCGCCGGCTGCTGCCGTACCACGTCTACCAGGGGGTGCTGCCCGGGGAGCCCGAGTGCCGCCGCGGTGAGCAGCCGGGAAAAACACCCGGAAAACACCCGGAAACACCCGGAAAACACCCGGGAACACCCGGGAAACAATGGGAAAACACTGGGATATGGGATATGGGATAGAGGTACCAGGGGGCGCTGCCCGGGGAGCCCGAGTGCCGCCGCGGTGAGCAGCCGGGAAAAACACCCGGAAAACACCCGGAAAACACCCGGAAAACACCCGGAAACACCCGGAAACACCCGGGAAACAATGGGATAACACCAGGAAACACTGGGATATGGGATATGGGATAGAGGTACCAGGGGGTGCTGCCCGGGGAGCCCGAGTGCCGCCGTGGTGAGCAGCCGGGAAAAACACCCGGAAAACAGCCGGAAAACACCCGGGAAACACCCGGGAAACAATGGGATAACACCGGGAAACAATGGGATATGGGATATGGGATATGGGATATGGGATATGGGATATGGGATAGAGGTACCAGGGGGCGCTGCCCGGGGAGCCCGAGTGCCGCCGCGGTGAGCAGGAAACACCGGGGAAAACACCCGGAAAACACCCGGAAACACCCGGGAACACCGGGAAACAATGGGATAACACCGGGAAAACAGCGGGGAAACACCAGGAATGTGGGAATGTTGGGATGTGGGATATTCCCCATTCCCTCATTCCCGGATTCCCGTATTTATTCCGGAACATTCCCCCGTTCCCGCATTTATTTATTTATTTATTTATTATTTATTTATTTATTCCGGAACATTCCCCCGTTCCCGCATTTATTTATTTATTTATTTATTCCGGAACATTCCCCCGTTCCCGCATTTATTTATTTATTTATTTATTTATTTATTCCAGAACATTCCCCCGTTCCCGCATTTATTTATTTATTTATTTATTCCAGAACATTCCCCCGTTCCCGCATTTATTTATTTATTTATTTATTCCGGAACATTCCCCCGTTCCCGCATTTATTTATTTATTTATTTATTTATTCCGGAACATTCCCCCATTCCCGCATTCCCGTATTTATGCCGGAACATTCCCCCCATTCCCGTATTTATTTATTTATTTATTTATTTATTTATTCCGGAACTTTCCGGAACATTCCCGCATTTATTTATTTATTTATTTATTTATTCCTGAACATTCCCGCATTTATTTATTTAATTATTTGTTTATTCCGGAACGTTCCCCCATTCCCGTATCTATTTATTTATTTATTTATTCCGGAACATTCCGGAACATTCCCGCATTTATTTTTTTATTTTTTTTATTTATTTATTCCGGAACATTCCCCCATTTATTTATTTATTTATTTATTCCGGAACATTCCCGCATTTATATTTATTTATTTAATTATTGGTTTATTCCGGAACATTCCCACATTTATTTATTTATTTATTTATTTATTCCGGAACATTCCCCGTTCCCGCATTCATTTATTTATTTATTTAATTATTGATTTATTCCGGAACATTCCCACATTTATATTTATTTATTTAATTTTTGATTTATTCTGGAACGTTCCCGCAATTA